>NC_141026.1:50291666-50443333 GCF_052040795.2 Danio rerio | reverse complement strand
TGCTATTAAAAACTAGCCTAGAGTACCATCTGCTGTTAAAAATAGTCTAGAGTGCCATCTGCTATTAAAAACTAGCCTAGAGCACCATCTGCCATTAAACACTAGCCTAGAACACTATCTGCTGTTAAAAACTAGCCTAGAGCACCATCTGCTGTTAAAAACTAGCCTAGAGTGCTATCTGCTGTTAAAAAATAGTCTAGAGAGCCATCTGCTATTAAAAACTAGCCTAGAGTACCATCTGCTGTTAAAAAATAGTCTAGAGCGCCATCTGCTATTAAAAACTAGCCTAGAGCGCCATCTGCTGTTAAATACTAGCCCAGAATGCCATCTGCTGTTAAAAAAGAAAGAAGTGTGCACTCTGCTGTTAAAAACTAGTCTAGAACGTCATCTGCTGTTAAAACTAGCCAAGAGCACCATGTGATGTTAAGCACTAACCTACAGCTGTTAAACATTAGCCTAGAACACCATCTGCTGTAAAACTAGCTAAAAGTGCCATCTGCTGTTAAAAACAAGCCTAGAGCGCCATCTACAGGTCAAAACTAGCCTAGAGCGCCATCTTCTGTTAAAAGCTAGCCTAGCCACCATCTGCTCTTAAAAACTAGCCTAGAACACCATCTGCTGTTAAAAACTAGCCTAGAGTCTGGTGTTCAAAACTAACCTAACACAACATCTGCTGTTAAACACTAGTCTAGAGTGCCATCTCCATTTAAAAACTAGCCTAGAGCGCTATCTGCAGCTAAAAACTAGCCTAGAGCTCCATCTGCTGTTAAAAATTAGCCTAGCTTACCATCTGATGTTATAAATGAAGTAGTGTGCCATCTGCTGTTAAATACTGGCCAAGAGCGCCATCTGGTGTTAAACACTAACCTACAGCTGTTAGACATAGAACACCATCTGCTGTAAAACTAGCTTAAAGAGCCATCTGCTGTTAAAAACCAGCCTAACCCACCATCTGCTCTTAAAAACTAGCCTAACGCGGCATGCGCTCTTTAAAAAACTAGATAAACTAGCCAATAGCGCCATCTGGTGTTTAACACTAAGTTACAGCTGTTAAACATTAGCCTAGAACACCATCTACTGTAAAACTAGCTTAAAAACTAGCCTTGTGCGCCATCTGCTGTTAAAAACTAGCAAATCTGCTGTTAAAAACTAGCCTAGCGCGCAATCTGCTGTTAAAAACAAACCTACTGAGCTACAGTATCTGATGTTAAAAACTAATGTAGAACACCACCTGATGTTAAACACTAAGCTCAGATTAGATTTAAAATAGAACAATGTTGGTAATTTTCCCCAAAAAAAGATTATTCAAAGCCGTTCTCAACAGCGTAGACAGGATCTGTGTGTTTGCTAACATTGTTAACAGTTGCTAACATTTGATTAGACTTCACTGTGAAGCTGTAGTGTTCTGTAAAGCCCTATATTAACAAAGGTGACTTGATTTATTTTGACTTTAAGAAACTTCATTCATTAATTCGACAATTCATTTTCCTTCGACTTAGTCCCTTATTTATCAGGGGTCGCCACAGCAGAATGATCCGCCAACTATTCTGGCATACGTTTCATGCAGCGGATGCCCTTTCCAGCCGCCACCCAGTACTGGGAATAAGAAGAAACAAATCAACAAAAATATTAGTATAAGCCATAAAAACATCTTCAAATACCCAGTCCGTGTAGCTGTGCCAGTGGAGATCTTAGAACGGGGCCCAACTGCTGTGGGTCTCCAGCCAAAACCAGCTGGCCCTTCAGAGGATCCAGCAAACCTTGGGCACAGAGCAATGCAGAAATAAACAATCTGTTCAAATTATTCCCATCATCTTCTCCCAAGCGTTCCTTATTTACCCGCAATCCCAATGATACACTCGGGCTCAACGGCTTGTCCGGCTTCATCTATGAAAATGTGTGTGAAGTGACCCATCGCAACACCCCCTAACACCAGCCTGAGGAGCAAACAAATAGATGTTCATTTCTAGACAGCAGGGCAGAACATCCTAGATAGCACAGAGCCATTTTTAACAGGAATATTACTGTACATAGATGCTTTATTAGAGTTACCTTCCAGCAGTGACCAGGGTAACCACAATGATGCTGTAGCCTATCAGAGTTTCTTTAGATGGGAGCAGGAAGCTGTCCTGAGCCTCATTCCAGTTACTATGTTTCTGTGAGGGAAAGATATTTGGGAATACATCATGTATTTAGCAATTGTGGATATAAATACCTCTGTTATATTGAAAGGCTGACAGTGTTGGAAGAAACCGACATTGCAAATACTTGAATAACTCTATTTGGAAAGAATTCATTATTTAAGAAAGATTGAAGTTGGATTTTGTGTTGGAGTGCATCTGTAGAAAATATAATAAACACATTATATTACATGAATAAATACAATAAAACAAATATACAAACTAAAGCCCGCATGAACTGGAAGCTGCTGGGACTTTTATTATTTAGCAATGTTGACGTACTTCCAATTGAAACAGAATGTTGAGTAGGGGGCAGAGATTACTTTTTATGCATCATTTCCTTGTGGCAAACTCATAGTAAGAGGGGCATGGCTAAGAATATTTTGACTAAATCATCAAGCTGACGTCAACAAAGAAGGACCGCTGTGCCAAATACTTCCATCCGTTCCATATGTTAAAAAATAAAAAATAAACTAAGAAAATGGCAGTTTTTCATTTTCTCAAAAAAAAAAACAATAACAAAAAAAAAAAAAGGTTTTGGCTTGATTTTTTTTAAACTCTCCACACATTAAGGGTTTATTTTGCAGAGTCCCACTCAGCGGTCATGCATCCTTATTTTAATTTAGGACAATGAGCATTTAGACATTATAAGCAAAAAGCTGTGCTTTTATTTTGAATGGTGACACCCACAGACATCGTCACTAAATATAGAGCAGAAGGTAGGACCTTCTCATACATAGCAGTTGCCTTATGCATTAAAAGCTTTACATTATAGAGAGAAATAACAGATAAACTACTGCAGTTTGGTCAATTTTCCTCACTGTTAAACAGCTCTAGTTATTATTTCAGCATGCTTTCACTTTCGTATTAGACATGAAATGCACAATTACCAGTAGGAATGACATCTTGCCCTACTCATCACTCTCTCTTCATATGGCCGTATATATGGCTATTACATATCCATAATACACTGTGATATAGCCGGGCTCAGATCGTATGGCTTTCTCACTACAGTCGATCAACTCCAGAGTTCGTTTCAATCGAGCCGAGACCACCTCATTCAGCCGATTTCAGAGCGATTGCTGGATTCACATCTGACAAACAAACTGCGCTAACTGGAGAAACGCGCCATGTTCCGAAACAAAAGTCTGGGTGTGAAAGCACCCTTTAACTCATTTGGAGCGTTTACACAGTAACAGGCCTTGCAAAAACATGCAAATTATACACTTTCACTCTTTTACAGTTTAACTTTGCCATTAATCCACAAATCACACAAATCATATACATTTTAAACTATAATCCCTGGTTAGCTATGATCCCAACTTGATATCACACATCCTGCAATATGACTATTGTGGATGTGCATATCTCAATGTCAATGTTGAAATGGTACAACTGAAAGCAAATAACAATTTCTCCATTAGTCATTTATTAAAGTGCACATGAAATCAAACCAATAATATTGCTTTAGTTAGCTCACATTGCTAGTTTTGTGGCGAACAATTCATCTGTGCATGTCGTTAAGAAAAAAAACTTAATTGTTTGCCCTTCTAATCTAAAATTGACATCTAAAAATGCACTTCCTGATTATTTTTTACAGATAAATTGTCAGTTCACGTATAAACTTTTAGTTATTGGGCATGGTTAACACTTAACTACGTCCCTCCAATCACTTTTGACAACAAACAGAAATGGTGAGGAGGAGGTGTCTGTTAGGTTGTAATAACGCACTTAAAACCCTTTTCTGGATCATTCTGACTGAAATGCCTACTTTACTACATCCAATCAGCTTGCAGCAGAAAAAACAAGCCACGCCCACTCATTTAATATTCTGTTTCTCTAGAAACTGTCACAAAAAGGAAAAAAATGGTCGCAGCTTCCGGTTCATGCTGACTTTAATGCTGAAGTATATAAAATCAAGTCCATTGCAATATTGGATACAATGTTTTACCCAGAGTAGAAAGGTATGTATGTATTACCAGCAGTTTCTGCGGTACAGTGCGTGGGTCTCTACTGGGGGCACAGAGGCGGTAGATACGATGGGCGTCCACGTGTCCTAATAACCTCTCACACAGCAGGTCACAGGCACTGTTTGAGGGAGCACAGGCCAGGATGTGGCTCTGGGCCTTCGATTTATCGACCTGACATACACAAAAGTCTTGTATAACATGGCAGTTTAAGACTGCAATAAAACAGTGCTCTTGAATCCATATACCTGCTTTATGGCTTCCACCACTGTGACAGTTTTGCCAGTGCCAGGAGGTCCAAAGATCAGGTAAGGTGCTGGTCTGGATGAGCCCGACAGGATGTGCTGCACTGCTGCCTTCTGCTCAGGGTTGTTCTCTAAATCTTTGTTGAACATGCTAGAGGACAAATAAAGTATGTTTTTGATAATAATAACCAAATTTGAGTCAAAAATACATTATTTTTCATCATTTACATAAAATATGTATTGTTAAAGACGGCAAAATACTAAAGACCGATGTTAACCATTGGTTTGGCCTACCGTCCAAACTGAAAGCAAGGGGGAATAATGGGAAACTGCCTTTGAGAGAGATCATTTCGAATTTAATGTATACCATTTTGTTCCTTTGTTTAATTGAGGAGCTGCAAAAAAGCCAACTAAAATGAAATATTTCATAAAAATCAGACTTTTAAAATGTGAATGCTGTCACTAGACAGATAGAGGACAATGCACAAGACATCGGTGTGCAAATCAAGGTAAAGGCAGGAGCAGCTCGATTAGTGTATTGAGTTCCATTGTGTTATAAATGGGATTGTTTATGTTTTTACCATTATAAATTGATTAAAATTTGTTAACCATTATACTGCATCATCATTTAATATGTTTTGAAGCAACTTTTTCGAGTTATTTTTAAATAATAAGCAAACAAATGAGCAAATTGAATGTAATACGGTTTAGTCAATTTAACTTCAGCACACAGCCCTCAATTGAGTTTGTTTTTTGGCTCTTTATAGGAAAAAGTTTGGGCACTCCTGTTATAGAGGATTCTCCGGGAGAGGGGCTCGGACCAGATGTGAGTTTCTGCAGATTTTGGTGACAGTTGTTGCTTAATTTTATTGCCGTTTACTAATTTAAAATTTAATCATAGGCTTGGCAAGCAGTTTTGGAGAAATTTGTCTCCCGATTCAAACAGAATGTCCGAGCATACTGCCTGAGAGGCGTTTCTAAGGTCTTACTCACACTATGCTATCTGAACTGTGCTTAAGTCCGTTTCCCGGATCTCTGAATTGGGCTCAGGCATGGTTCACTTGGCCGGCCCTGGCCCAGTTGGAAGAGGTATGCCAGAGTGTGGTTCACTTGGGCTTTGGCACGGTACGCTTGTGTGTGAGTGCAAAATGCACCTGAGCCCGAAATTGAAAGCGAGGCATTACTTTTAAGGGACTTTTTCCTGTGGATTAATTCATCATTCTTACTGCTCAATGAACACAAACTGTTGTAGTTTATTAAAGACGCAAACCCCTCACTGCACGACTGCTGCCCACCTTCAGCAAACCTCCTAATTCCTGCAGCACAAGGACTTTATGATTGTTTATGAGAGTCAAAAGTGGCTGATCTATTCGGCGAAATATTTGACTGTGATTCATCGCATATCAAACGACTTAAACGATACAACTAAAGAAATCACTGTGCTGAGGGAAAGCGCTTACTTTTTAAAACGTCCATTTCCCATGAACATTTAAGCGCTGTTGAGCATGTTCTTAAACAGTGCTGATTTGCCATTATGTTCACATGCTCAACAGAAACGACAGTGATTGGCCGTGAAGGTCACTAGTTCACCGATCTCACCACTGTTTACAGAGTGTGACTATAGATATAGGGTGCTTTCACACCTGCCTTGTTTAGTTCGATTGAATCGCACTAGAGTTCGTTTCCCCTTTTGGTACAGTTCGTTTGGGCAGGTAAGAATGCAGCAATCGTACTAGAGTGCGCACCAAAAAAGCGGACCAAATAAGCGTACCGAGACCTGCTTGAAAAGGTGGTCTCGGTACGCTTTCAAACGAACCCTGGAGCTGTTCGTTTGTGGTGAGAATATGATCCGTACTAAAACAGGTCCAACCGCAAAAAGTACTGCGCGTTTTGGACTAATTCAGCTGCCGTAGGCCGATGCGCTGTGCATTATGGGATATGGAGGAAAAATATTTGTTGACAGCGCTTTACCAACAGAGAGAGAGAGAGGGGAAAACATTACCTCATAGATCGTTGGTAATATTTCTGCAAGATGACCATGTCGCAGTTTAGCTAAATTAATTCAAGGCTCCTCCTGAAGTGACGAGTGATGCATTAAACAATGCTTTCCAGTATACATTTTCGTAATGTATAGTTTGTCTAAAGCAGGGATACAATCAGCCAGCGCAGTCGTCCCTCCAGAGTAAAAGGTTTAGTTTACCTGCAGGAGTTCACTGGCATTTTCCCGCACGTGAATTCTGACCAATTAATAAGCAGTTTAGGAAATATGTTTAACAACATCTGGCCAATGAGGGATGTGGATTTTGTCAGATGACTGCATTTTGGTTCGTTTCAACTTGTTCGGACCAAAGCCAGCAGTGTGGTGTGAAAACGACCCAAAGACGGCAGAAGATTCAACAATGTACCATTTATTACCTTTGGTCCGGACCAAATGAAGCAAACTACAGATGTGAAAGCACCCATAGAGACACTGGAGTGTTTTAAAGCCACGAAGATCAGCTGGTCTGAGTTCGGTGAACTCACCGTAAACAGCGGTGAGTTTGGTGAACTGATGACCTTCACGGCCAATCACAGTCATTTCTGTTGAGCATGTGAACACAATGGCAAAACAGCGCTGTTTAAGAACAGGCTCAACAGCGGTTAAATGTTCATGGGAAATGGACGTTTTTAAAAGTTCAGTATCGACTGGTATCGAATTCCAGTATTGTGACAACACTGATCTACAGTGACTACAGTGAACAAATTGGAGGCAATGTTTACATCACCACAGATTAAGCTCAAGTTACAGCATCTTTGTCTTCCTGCTTCTTGACATCATCAAGAAGAAATTCCTAAAACATGTGCGGACATATTGTAGCTGCCCATAAACGTGTGTGTGTGTGTGTGTGTGTGTGCAGACCTGAGGTGTGGTAGTTCAGAGTGTCCAGTGTCTTTATCTGAGGGGAACAGCACATTTCCCAGTGCGTGCTGGACAGCGAGTTCCACCGCTCTGTGCTGAAGCCTCAACGGAAAGCGATTGATATTGAACTCCACATCAAACTTCATGTTGTTTACAAACTTCTGGAGAAGCCTTCAAGTGCAGAAACAAAAAAATGATCCTCTTATTACAGCTCAGAGAGGATTTGTGTAAAACAAGGGTTCTATACATGTTACTTACTTTTTATTATTTTGTAATTGTAAATGTAGCAATGCATTAGTTCACCCAAACATTCAATGTACTCACCGTAAAGTTTCTTTATTTCTGGTGAACACAAAATTTGTAGAAAATTGAAAACCTGTAACCATTGACTTCCATAGTAGGAATAACAAATACTCTGAAAGTCAATGGTACGGCTTCCATGTTTCTTTAAAATATCTTCTTTTGTGTTTAAAAGCTCATGAAACCCTAAAACACATATTCTGAGATGTTGACAGATCTACATGTGTGACATGTTCCTAGGACACATATATTTATATATTATTTATAATTTTACACTCCGGGTGCTCCGGTCTCCCCCACAGTGCAAAGACATGCGCTATAAGTGAATTGAATGGACTAAATTGGCCATAGTGTTGGACTGTGTGTGAATGTGAGAGTGTATGGGTGTTTCCTAGTGCTGGGTTGCAGCTGAAAGGGCTTCCACTGCATAAACATGCTGGAATAGTTGGTGGTTCACTCTGCTGTGGTGACCCCTGATAAATAAGGGACTTAGCTAAAGGAAAATGACTGAACAAACATTTATTTTTACATTTATATATTACATATATTTCACTATCTAGTCAAAAATGTGTTATGCTTGCGTTGTTTAGAGCAAAAACATTCCTCTGGTTAAAAAATAAATAAATAAATTCATGAATTGAAGAAAAGTCATGGCCATTAGGTAAACGCACAATTTCTGAGTGAGATTCTGAGTGTATGGCTGTCAATACACAGTGACATCATGGGATTTTCAGCGTTTCTGTGTATTCGTTCATGAGAAAGAGCTAGTTTGATCCAATCGCCACACACTATTATGAATGAAATGTAACTTCCTTATTATGCATGAGAAAGTGTTGTCTTTCGTCTTGTGAGTAGCTAACGTCTTAAGGGCGTTGCACACCGGATGCGCTGCTCTGTGCTGCGACACGGCGAGCATATGACAGGTGGAAGTATCGCACACAAAGAAGCACACATTCGCATGCTATTTAAAATGAAACCATTCAGATGGCGCTCTGTGGAGCGGCAGAAATATGAACAGTGTCCTGAGTCGTAGCTGGGCGCCGCAGACAACCGCCAACTTGCGTCGCTAGTGTGTGTAACCTGATAGAAATCTAAGTTTAGAATTATAAAATGCATGGCGCTGCGTGTATCCTGTGTGCGAGTCCCTTTACAGTGTCATTGTTTTGAGACAAGGGCTGTCGGTGCTCCATTTCTAAGTGTGCTGACATAAAAAAAATAAATAAGAAATTCCCCCCATTTTTCTTTGACGCAAGCGGATTGCACTTTGAAGGAAACTCAAAGGTTTAAGACCAGTAAAAGGTGAGTAAATGACAGAATTTTCAATTTTGAGTGAACTAACCCTTTAACAGTGTGTAATATTGCATGTTTCTTACTTTCTAGAGAAGCCAAGTATAACTTTGTCAAGTTCTACACGATGGACATAGCCTTCATAGACAGTGATGGGCTGGTTCCTGTCATCAGAGAGACAAACGTTCAGTTTATCTCCTCGTAGTACGGAGGGTCTGTTCTCTGCCACCCCTGGTACCTGAGTTTAAGACAAAGATGGAGGTAAAGTTTTTTTTGACTTGCATCTTGATATCAAGAGTTGGGTGTAATAGTAAGCTAGTTACTATAATTCAATTTTTTTCTGCTAAAAAAGTAAAGTAGGAGGGATCACTTTTAATTTTTAGGCAATTTAATAAGTTACTTATATTTTATTTGCCTTAAATACTGTAAATAAACAGTAAATACATATAAAAGAGTAAATGCATAAAGTTTTTTTATAAATCAATACAGGGAAGCAGAGTAACTCTACATTTTATTATATAAATATATTTTGCAGAATGACTAAAAGCTTAAGAAACAATGGATAGAAAATTATTTAATGAAAAAAAAATTTAAACAATGAGTGTTGTTGTGTGTGTATACAATTATGCATGCTTAAAAAACAAAAATAAGAAATGTCAATATGTAAAATGTATGAAATATGATGTCATTAACTTATCATTTCGAGTATTACAAAATGAAAATGACCTGCTCTGAGTTCAATTCTATGCATTTAAAAAATCTATTGTCAGATGTAAATATATTTAAATATTATTAAGTCATGAAATATGGTTTTATACATAACGGTTTTCCATTATTATTTTGTACATTTAAAACCAACAGATTATACTATTTATTTGACACCATGGACTTACGTTTCAAGTATCTGCTTAATAAAAAAATTAAATAATTTTCTAAAAATCATGAAATTTCGTTAAGTTACAAAATAATTAAATATAAATACATGCTGAATTAAGTAATTGGTAATGAATTTCTTTTTTGAAGTAATTCACAGTAAAATCTGGCCTAAAGAAGAACAAAACTAATGTTATATTCTTATTGTCACTCACTTTGAGAATGAGCAGCTTTTTGTTTGTTTTATCGAGGGTCATGGTCTTGCCATACAGGTCGTATTTCTTGATGTCCACCTCCATCTGAATCTCTTCCAGGTGTAGGAGGAGGTGAAAGCGCTCAGAGTAGTTCTTCATGCAGAGCTGAGTGTCCAGCAGTCGCCTGAGAGCAAACACATGTCACTGACTAATGCACACTGACTGAGAGAGAAACTATCATCAAACAGCAGAACATTTTCAACACCGCTTCTTCAATCTGAATGATTTCATGCTTGCCTCACTCTGGGAAGATGCTGTTTTAGTGAGGCTGGCAGGTGTTCAGAGTCCTCCAGCTTGTATTTGGCCAACTCCTTTAGGTAGGTGGGGTACCTATATTGATTCATTTTCATCATATTCTTCAGATCATGTGTGATGGAGCTATAAACATATATAATGGGGAGAGGAGAGGTTAAACAATACTTAAAAAAACTTACTGATATAAATAGATATCTATCCATTCTGGATGGACGGATGGATGGAACTATGTGACAGATGGACTTACAAATGGAACAATGAGCTAGACAGACAGACAAACAGATAGAATGACAGATAAATAGACAGATAGACATAGACAAATAGATAGATAGACAGAAAGACAGACAATACGGATGGATGGATGATGGATGATGGATGGATGGATGGATGGGCGAACGGGCGGACAGACAGATAGATAGATAGACAGACAGACAGACAGACAGACAGACAGACAGACAGACAATATGGATGGATGGATGGCTGTACAGATGGATGGATGGATAAAACAATAGATAGATAGATAGATAGATAGATAGATAGATAGATAGATAGATAGATAGATAGATAGATAGATAGATAGATAGATAGATAGATAGATAGATAGATAGATAGATAGATAGATAGATAGATAGATAGATAGATAGATAGATAGATAGATAGATAGATAGATAGATGGATAGATAGACAGATAGACAAATAAATAGACAGACAGACAGACAGACAGACAGATAGAAGGATGGATGGATGGATAAAACAATAGACAGACAGACAGACAGACAGACAGACAGACAGACAGACAGACAGACAGACAGACAGATAGATAGATAGATAGACAGATAGATAGACAGACAGATAGACAAATAGATAGACAGATAGACAAATAAATAGACAGACAGACAGACAGACGATAGATAGATAGATAGATAGATAGATAGATAGATAGATAGATAGATAGATAGATAGATAGATAGATAGATAGATAGATAGATAGATAGATAGATAGATAGATAGATAGATAGATAGATAGATAGATAGATAGATAGATAGATAGATAGATAGATAGATAGATAGACGGACGGACAGAAAAACATACAGAAGGATAGACAATCAAGCAGACAGATAATAGATATACAGATAAACAGACAGATCTAACCTCTCAGGCGGTACCCCTTCCTCCACCACCTTGCTCTTTGGACGGAGTCGCCTGTTCTGTTTAGGGTTATATGGGCTCTCCGGACCCAGCGTTTCAGCTAGTCCCGTCCGAACCACCGCCTCCAGTTCCCGCACTATGCAGAAAGGCTTAGCAGTACCCGGAGGATCTACTTCTGGACAAAACTCGAAATACATGGTGGCTGGAAAGTGTCCGGGATGATTGACGTTGTAATGCACTTCAACATCATAATCCTCACCTAGCAGGAAAACATTTGCTGTATTTATTTGATCACCTCAACTCAAAATTATTCGCCCTCCTGTGAATTTGTTTTTTGAATATTTCCCAAATGATGTTTAACAGAGCAAGGAATTTTTCACTGTATTTCCTATAATATTTTTTCTCCTGGAGAAAGTCTTATTTGTTTTATTTTGGCTAGAGTAAAAGCAGTTTAACTTTTTTCTTTTAAACCATTTTAAGGAATAGTAAAGCAATATTTTTTTTAATTGTTTACAGAACAACCCATCGTTATAAAATGACTTGCCTAATTACCCTAACTTGCCTCATTTTTTTTATTACTTTATTTTTATTGAAAACCTTTTAAAACTTTACAACAGAACATTTGTCATTAGAATAGACAAGTTTACAGTATTGCACATGAAATAATAAACAAACACAAAAAAATAAAAATAAAAGACACAACATTGGGGGGTTCACATTGTTCCAGATTCATTGCATTCAACGGTTGTTAACATTGCATTAATCAATCTTTTTCTTCCAATGTTTAAGAAATATGTGCATTTTATGTCTCAAAATAAATGTCAATTTTTGCATATTGCTCATTTGCTTCACAATGTCTATCCAATCACAAACAGAGGGGGTGTCATGCTTACACCAGTATCTGTTAATACTCTTCTTGCTTGCCACACTTAATATATTTACAAGGTAAACATCCTCCTTCACAACCACCTCTTCATAGTTTCCAAGATAATTTGTATTAAAGTCTTTGGTAACACTTTACTTTGATGGTCCATTTGAGTATTAGTAGACTGTCTGCTTAATATCTGTTGATACTGCTCCTTCAACAGACATTTAACTTTGCAAGTACATGTCAACTTACACAAACCCCAACCCTAATTCAACCTAACAGTCTACTTATAATCTAATGAGAATTTCTTAAATTCAACAAACGGACGGATGGGATGGAAGTGTGACCAAGTCTTTCGATATATGGTATCCTAAGATCTTTTCCATTTCCGATTAAACCTCATTCCAGAAAGGTAATATGTTTGCACAAGTCCAGAAAATATGGAGATGTTCTGCATCAACCTCCCCACATATCCTCCAGCATGTTTGAGCTGTGGACAATTGTTTGCTTTTAATTTTGGGAGTAATGAAAAAAAACATACTAGATTTTTCACCTCCACGAACAGATAATTGCATATTGTATATCACAGGCAGAAAGACATTTTTCATTTGAAATTTCATCCTCTAATTCTCTTTCCCATTTCTGCCTAATGCAGTTTGTGGAAACTTTTCCATTCTCCCTAAAGGCTTGGTAGAATGAAGAAAATATTTTACATTTATTTTTGCAAAATAATCGACAATTAGTTTTATTAATTCATTCAAGTCAGTTGGCATTTCTGTGTGGAGTTTGTATGTTCTTCCCATGTTGACGTGGGTTTCCTCTGGGTGCTTCGGTTTCCCCCTACAAGTCCAAAGACATGCGCTATACTGTAGGTGAACTGGTTAAGCTAAAATTTGTCTGTATTGTATGTGTGTGAATGAGAGTGTATGGTTGTTTCCCAGTAATGGGTTGCAGCTGGAAGGGCACCCGCTGCTTAAAACATATGCTGGATATATTGGCGGTTCATTCCGCTGTGGTGACCCAGATTAATAAAAGGACTAAGCTGAAAAGAAAATAAATGAATGAGTAATTCATTCAAATCTGAAATGCCCTTTGTTTTATATTCCCTTTCAAAGTAATCTTGTATTTGCAGGTAGAGGTAAAAGTCTTTATTGGCCAAATTATTATCAAATTTAAATTTTTAAAAATAAATTTTATTTATTTTATTTATTTATTAATTATTTTCTGGCCACATCAGCAACTTATGGCTATTTCGTGGCAAAATGGATATACATAAAATATTATATAATAAAAACAAAATTGTATTACAATAAAAAAATTACTTAGAAAAATATATAAAATATAAATAGATAAAATCCACAAAAAAATATTCAAAGTTAAATATGATTTCAGTTAATTTTTTGATAAATAATTTAAAATTCTTCTGGTGGTAACTTTTTAAAAATTTCCATCAAAGTACTCTAAAAATAAATTTGCCTTAAGCCACAAATGTATAAATTATCTAATTACCCTAGTTAAGCCTTTAAATGTCACTTTATGCTGAATACTAGCATCCTAAAAAATATCTTGTCAATTATTATTTACTGTCATCATGGCAAAGATAAAATAAATCAGTTATTAAAAATGAGTTATTAAAACTACTATGTTTACAAATGTGTTGAAAAAGTCTTCACTCCGTGAAACAGTTGGGGAAAAATTGCACAGGGAGGCTAATAATTCTGACTTCAACTGTACATACATTTTGAGTTGTTTATCCATATATTTATCTATTATCTATCTCACAGTCTCAAAGTGTTTCTCACCTGGACACAGCAGAAGAGGGGAAACACGGTTAACTCTTCTCTTATCAACAAGAGTGAAGCAGCGCATCTTGTGCAGAGCGGTGTAGTATGTGAAGTAGATGCAGCCCTCGTTTTGGTTTACAATGTGAAACTTCACAACGAACAGCTTCCCAAGCTCCTCGATGGTAAATGAAACATTTCCTTTGGTGGCCTTTGGGTCAGATGATATTTCAATACCTCCTTTGTCTTTGATTAGTTCAGCTCTGAAACAAACAGATTAAAGGGGATCACTTTTACATTATTAAAGAGATAGTTCACACCAAAAATGGTTATTTACTCATTTTACTTTTTGAAAGATTATGAGTTTCTTTTTTCCGATTAATGCAAAAGGAGATATTTTGAAGAATGTTAAAAAATGGTAAACATTGACATATTATTGGTTTTTCCTACTATAAAAGTCAATGTTTAGGTTTTTTTTTAATCAAAATATCTTCTTTTGTGTTCAACAGAAAAAACTAAAAAGTTTTGTACCACTTGAGGGTGAGTAAATAGTGAGCACATTTTAATTTTTAGGTCAACTATAGGCATATCGTGACAACCGTTTTCAAGATATACAGTGGTTTGAAAAAGTCAAGGTTTTAAACCGCCAAAACTTTCTAAAATACCATTCCTAAGGTAACGTGTAATATTTTTTATTTACTTTTCTTTTTTTTTTTAGGACAACAGTATCTTAGGCAGAAAAAAATATCAAAAGATGCTGTTTTAAATTGTAAAGAAACCTGTTTTTGAAACAAATGAATACAGCATAAGTAAATGATTCATTTTAATTATTTAGCCTGGCATGTTTACTGCTCCAAAATAAAATATATTGTTTTCAAAGGGGAAAAAGTTTTTTTTTTAACCAAATAAAAAAAAAATACATTTTAGAGCAGTGAGCACAATACCGTGAAACTGTGATATTATTATCCAAGGTTTTCATATCGTCAGAATCTTATACCAGCCCATAGTCAACCATCTATATTACTTTTTAATGATTGCATTAAATAATTAAATGTGATTTCTGTGCTTCGCATCTCTAATGATCACCGTTTCGATCTGAGTTTGTTGAGGATTTCTGTAGCGAGCTTCTTCTTTGGGGTCAGGACAGGTTTAATGGTTGGACGAGGTGAAGAAGAGGATGCTGGGTCAGAATCTGGAGCTGATGGGCTGGTGTTCTGCTGTACGAAGGACTTCCACTGATCGCAGTAGTACACACGCATCTGTCAGAAAAGCAGAATATTGATGAAAAGATAACTAAGGAACAAGTTAAAATGGCTTGATGAATCGATTAATGAGTTTTACACTGGCAGATCTCAAAGTTTAGTTACACAAATGCACCAAATACCCAAACTAGGTCATTTAAGCGTGTTTTACCTCACCTTTGGTTTCCACTGAAAAAAAATCTTGCCGTGTGATGATCTGGCTTTCTTGAAACATGATAAGGCACGGATCACTTTAGCAAATGAGGGTTCTTCACTTCCATCCCTAAAAACAACCACAATGTCAGTTCAATGTAGAATGCGATGCGCTGAGACAGCACGCTAGTTTCGTAAATAAACAAACAAATACACATTCAAACCATATTATGCTTTATTATGAACATTGTTCAAGTACAACGACAGAGTGGAGCAAAACTTAAGATGAATGAATCATGAGGCAGACATTGAACCGAACCGATGACTCTGAGTCACTGTTGCAAACCTTTTAAACTCCAGGTTGTAAATATCCCGAAGCTCGTTTCTGTCAGTTTTCGAGATCCTCTGCCCCAGAAACTGAAGGAAATCAAGTCCAACTTCGTATGATGATCTGACAGTAGACATGATTGTGCTGTCGTTAATGAAGTCGGTGTTTTGGTGATGTTTTCTGGTCTAGGCTATTCCGGAATCGAAACTAGCGGTGACCAAAGCAAGGGAGCGTCAACAAATGACTGCGCTATTTATAATACGAAAGAGCCCTGAAATGTATTTAGCATTTAAGTGCATCACTTGAATATTTGGCGCCGTATAACCTAATAAATAACTTAAACATCTAAAATGAGTAAATTTTTTGTGTAAGTTTAATGTTTTTCTTTCAAAATTTGTGTAAATGAACATTCATAATGTGACAGGCTTTATTGATACTCCCTAAGATTGTTGTGTTACATAATATCCATAAAGGAGAGGGACTTTTCATTAATATGATGGGGTTTTAAATTCAAAGTTCAATGAAAATTGGTCGATATTGATTTTTAGAAAATATGTGTCATCACTTTTGTCATTGCAGTAGTTATTGCTGCATATCACATGTCCAAATATGTCTTGATATACTTTTATTGAGCAGAGCAATGTGAAAATGTTGACATTAAATATTAAAAAGTTGAAGCAGTGTAATATGTACAATGACGTGCAAAATAAACATTTTACCACAACATTTAGATACTTATAAAAATTGACTTATTTTTAAAATAGGTTGCATTTGAAGCAACAATTATTTACATATATAATGCAATTTTAAAAGTGATTACACAGCACAATAGTTTACAATATAAAATAAAGCACGCCAATAATAAACGTACGTGTTATATATGCTTGTATATTCCTACAAATTATTATTTGTCTTCAAACTAATAACTTGAAAAACATTAATAGCAACTTTTCTGATCAAAGAAATAAGAGAATAGATACAAGTCTGCTAAACTATAACACATTGTATATAATTTCCATTCAAGCTGACGTGACACAAAGTCCAGGAAGCAATCTTCGAGAACCAAACATAACGTAAAGATGTAATTTTGTGCTCTTTTGTCAGGTTTATGATTGTTTTCCCGTGATGCAGTTTGACAGGGCAGGTCCAGTTGAGCCAAGATGGCGGACTTTGAGGAACAGCTTTCCGACGATGAGAAGGTATGAGATTATCATTTGAGGCTTCCTGATAAACCTTCTCTTGTCTGATACTCCCGTATGCACAACTTTCACATGTCATAAACATGTCGTGTATGCCGTTACGTATAATGAACGTTTTAAAGTCCTCAAAATCCGCGATGAACAGCGCGCTAGGGAAGCTAGCAAGCTAACTGAAACTCGATCTAATCGATGATCGCACTCTCAGAGACGCCAGTGAATGAGATTAGCGATTGATATGATTACTATTTAAGTATTGAACGTAGAAATTGTGTCTAATTAAATAAACAAACAGTTTTACATTCACTATTAGAAGTGTTTAAGAGTTTAAAGACTGTTAGTTGAGGCTCGGAGCGGTGTGCCATCTAAATAAGGAAAACGGCACTTCATCATAATTAATCATTTATCGTCATATGTTAAATATAATAACGTACGTAACGTTATTTATGATTTTGCACTTTTAAATCTCAGTCAAACAACTTCTTCAGGTGTACAAATAGTGTGTAATATAAGTGCAATCTAAAAACTTATTTTAATTATCGTTAGGATTCCTCTTGTTGTAATAGATGGGGCTGTAATCCCGTATAAAACGTTTTATTTCATTTGTCGTTTATGTAATGAGATGAAGAGGAAGTGCTCTTGCTCAGAAACAGGGGCGCAACCTCAGCTCTGGTCTTGTTTGTATTCTCAGCTGAGTGTCGGTGACCCAGCCCTCTTCTGCATGCTCTTACATGCGTGCGGCTGTTCCAGGGTCCCTCCGCGCTCCCGCTACTGCCAAGCTGACGCGCGGCTCCGGCTGTTTCAGAGAGCGGACGCGCCCCTCCGCCTCTGCAAAGTCGAAACAGTCGTGTTGAGGCCAGTTGAAGGAGGGAAGAAGCATTTCAGAAATGCTTAGATGTGGAAAGATTCTTGCAGCTGCAAACTGCTCAACGCTGGGTAGCGTAGATGTGGAATTTAGATCATACTGATTTGCTGTTTAGCTTGACAGTGAGCAAAGAAGATTGCATAACTTGTTCTGGGCTCCAGGGCACGGATTTTCTCATGAAAAATAATTATAATAATAATTAAAGAGTCATTTTGAGAAAAAATGTAACTGGGCCATATGACAAAATAAAAACTCGTATCAGGATATAAGTAATCTCATCATGTCCTGATAATGATTTAGCACCTTTTCTGTCAATTCAATTAATTATTAGTTTAAATATTCCACACAAAAATAACTATTTGTTTTATTTATATAAATAAAAATATATTTGTTTTATATATAAATAAATACTTTCATATATATATATATATATATATATATATATATATATATATATATATATATTTTTTTTTTTTTTTTTTTTTTTTTGAAAGTACTTTGAAAGTATTTACTGAACAATCTGCTGGTTCATACACTCTGAAAAATTCTGGGTTTCACCAGGCTAATCTCACAAGTAACCATAACTATTTTACATTTTGTCAGTTTAGTGGCTAATTCAGTTGAATTAAAGTTCAGTCATACAAAAATGTATGATTTTAAAAAGGGGGTGAGGTCACAAAACCCACTCCTAAACCCAACGATATTGGGGTATGAGCAAATTGTTCTAAATTGTACTAATAAGATTTGGACGAATTCATACGAATTGTCTACTAAATCAAAATGTTACGAATTGCCGTGAGATAATGCTGGGTTCCACATAATCGATTTGTGTTGGGACAACATGAAGGAATTAAGTTAACATATTCATTTTTTATATTATTTCCAAATTTAGGTGGATGGAACATAAAGCAATTCATTTGTCCCCTCAAAAAACTTGAGAGTTGTGTTGTTTCAGCTTACTTTATATAAATACAAAATAAATACATTTGAACAAACAGCAAGCATAATTTATTTGAGTATATGTGTTTTTTTTCTCACTTTATTTTGAAATTCTGGGCAAATGTTAGATTAAGAAAGTAGAAATACAAATTTAAAATAAAAAGGTTAATTAAATATATAGTACATTTTAAAGACGAATGAAAACAGGCCCAATATAAATGAGTTAAAAATGGTAAACAATGTAATTACAAGCATACAACTTTCTCTTCTTGCTGTTATTTTGGTTTCTGCCTTCATTGTAATCATCCAAATGATGAAAAAAAGTATTACTGTAAACAGTGTAATTTGTAACTCCACAAAATAAATGTTAGAGGATAATATTAAACAATATACTTTTTTAATTTTGTCATTATGATACAGTTGAAGTCAGAATTATTAGCCCCCTGTTTATTTTAATAGTTTTAATAACTCATTTCTAATAACTGATTTCTTTTATCTTTGCCATGATGACAGTACATGATATTTTACTAGATATTTTTATGTAGCTTAAAATGATATTTAAAGGCTTAGCTAGGTTAATTAGGTTAACTAGGCAGGTTAGAGTAATTAGGCAAGTTATTGTATAATGATGGTTTGTTCTGTAGACTATTAAATATCGAAATATATAGCTTAAAGGAGCTAATCATTTTTACCCTAAAATGGTTTTAAAAAATTTAAAAAGCTTCTTTTATTCTACCCGAATTAAAACAAATAAGACTTTATCCATAAGAAAAAACAATATAGGAAATACTGTGAACATTGCCTTGCTCTGTTAAACATTATTTGACAGAAGAAAAAAAAAAACGTGGGGGGGTTGGGGGGCTGTCTATATCGTCATCATATTCCACAACCCTAACTCTTAAGAAGTTCTCCTAACTTTTAAGAAGTTGACTGGGAATTAAACAGTTTCACTTTGCCTACTATAATGTGAAAATTGAGCCTCTTCCTTCTTCCCACTAGATATTTGAACAAGTCTGAGAGTCTGTTTATTAATGAGTGATTTGTAGATTTTCATGATTGACAAGCTGTCAGGTTATGAGGAATCTGAAGCTGAATGTTGTTATTAATGAACTGAATTCACCTCGGTTCATATCAGCATTCAAGTTAAAAGGAAATCAAGAACTGCACATTCTTCTAGTCGGGGAACAGGAAATATGAACGTCAGATCAACTTTGTTTTAGAAATGCTATCATGCAAGCAAATATTTCAAGGTTCAGTGAACTTTTTTTGTTACCATATAACTTTTTATTGTAGTTTTGTAGTTTTGTTTTTTGGACGACTGTAGATTAATAGAATGTTTAAATCAACAGCATCTATTTGAAATCTTAAGGCCCTGATAAATGTATTTTATTTTTATTTTCCTTAATTTTTCTGTATTTCATCATAAAGGTTCAACTAATAAGCATTAATTAAAAAGCATGTCCATTTAATTAAAATAATGACAATCAATTGACCTGCAAATTGAATAGTTTAATGATTATTAAATGATACTATTTATTAGGGCTGCACGATATTGGAAAAATCTAACATTGCAATATTTTTTATTCTGCGATTAAATATTCCCATATTAATACAATTTAACTAGATGTGCTGATTTAAAATTATTTAAAAAATGATCATATTAGATTGATTGGGATGATTCTGTAGGTGCATATGCATACAATATAAGAACCAAGCTAGTACAAGCATAGATGAATTCAATAAAAGAAAAAAGATACCAATTAAATAGTGTTTGAATGTTTTCGGAGGAATCTAACAGTAATCAGGTATACAGTAATTGAATAATCAAATGTAAAACAATACTGCATAGTCTTCGTTTTATAAACAATTCAATTTGGTACAATTTCTTAGGCTTGAATGCTTTTAAACCCCTCACACAGTCACAGCCTCAAAACACTTTTATTATATTTTATGTTTTATCATATTAAATAATTCTAATCCAAACTCAATATTGTGAATGATCACATTACAATGTCATTGCTGAAACGATGTGATGTGCAGCCTTACTTTTTATGCAACTCTAAACAATACAATTTTTGTAAACTGGTAGGTAATAAGATTTTTTTTTCTCATAAATTTCATTTTTAGAAGAAAATTAATTCAGAAAGTCATGATTCACACTCATTGAATAACTGCTTTGTATTGTTTTTATTTTACATTCTTCAGGTGACACAAAACACAAACGTTTTGGCACAATGCTTTCCTCAGTGTGTGACACAATCGTCTCACTCCACCCTTTTGTCCCACAGTCAATCACTTTATGTTATTAGTTAGACGTCCACTCGATAATTAAAAACAATTTCATTTTCATTTCAATATACCATAATTATCCACACAAGAAATATTTACCTTCACCTGCGAAAACATTATTTCATTGGAAAATATCATATCAATTATCATCATTCACTTATTCATGTCTGAGACAAAGAAAAGTTAAAAGTATTATATTATTAAAATATTAATATTATTATTACATATAATAAAAAAATATTATTTGTAAAGATGTTTATTAATTTCACAAGTGCTGTAATAAGCTATTGTACAATAATATATTTCTGTAGTAACATTTTTCCTGAAATTAAATTAAATTCTTTAGGTTGAGATTTAATATTGACAAATTTTATTTTTTACAATCTGTATTTTGCAATGCTGTCTGAATCATGATGCCATAAAATAATTAATTGCAATTTTATAAATATGTTTACTTATATTTATTCATTTAGTCAATTCAAATAATTATATTTATTATCATTTATATAATCTTATTTGCGTCTTGACAGGAGTTAGTTTTAGCCTGGATGCTCTACAGGTGGGATTCACTGCATGTGTTAGTCATATCTGATTGGTCTGTCAGGTTTCCACACTGGAAATGGGTGCTGGAAAAGCTCCAGAACAGGAGTCAATCATGGACCCGGAGCTAGACTTGTCTCTAGCCCATAATGCTTACATGTGCTCTGCTAAGAAAAGCCTCAATCCTGCGGCCTTGTAAGGAGTGACCTGTGGCAGGGCTCAGTGTCATTTCAGGCACCATTTGACTTGTTTCCAAAGGAAGTGCAAAGATACCAGTTTCATTGCTGATAAATGTTGTTTGTGTTTCCTGTGGCATCTGGGGTGTATTACAGAAAGCAAGATTAAAGGGATTGTTCACACAAAAATGAGAATTCTGTCATTTATTCACCCTTTACTCGTGCCAAACCTGCTTTTCTGTTTAGTACAAAAAAAGATATTTTGAGGAATCCTGTAACCATTAATTTCCTTAGTAGGGAAAACTAATAGTTTGAAAGTCAGTGAAGTCAGTGGTTACAATTTTGCAGTATATTTCAGTGTATCTTTTTTTTCCAAACTGATTGAGAGCAGGTGTAGGGTAAGTAAAGGAGGACAGAATTTAAATTTTTGGGTTAGATATCCATTTAATTTACATCTGCTAAAACCAAAAGTACATTCAGCTAATCCCACTTTAACTGTAAACACAAAAGACATTTGCAACAGAACAGCAAAACCATGAGTCCCCATGCCACACCTTTTTTTTCTTATTCTGTTTAAGAGCCAGTTACTTCAAGGCTTGCTACTCCAAATGCGTAAACAAATGGTCAGAATTTATTTGAAGATTACTAAAACCTTTTTCCACTGGATTAACTTGCATGAAGTAATTGTTTACCTAAGATATAGCAATGTGCGCTTGCAAAATAAACATTTAAAATTTTATTTTTACAGACTTTGAAGCATATTGACCCCTGTTGATATATTTATATTAAACATTTAATATATGTATTATGAGCTAGAATTATAATGTTTGTATGATGCAAATTATAATTATTAAATTGATAATTAATTGATTATCCTGAAGCATTTTTAGAATTAAGTAATGTAAGTTTTAGGGATGCAACGGTTCTCGGAAAAAAACTGTATCGTTCCGTTGTCCTCCCACGTTCGGTGCGTCTGCAGTTCAGAATATGCATTATTAATATTTGTTTGTTTATAAAACCAACTTCAACAAAGCAGTTCCACCCTTTTACACGTCTGATTACCTTTCACACTCATTGCACGTGCGTCAGTGGTCACTAACAGCCAGATCGAGGTCTGTGTCCAGACTCAGAAGCGTCTCATATGGACACGGACATACAGCAGGTCTGTTACTTCAGTCCCACTTCTTCTGGATGTTCTTCCGCACCCGATCGCTCTCGCTATTCATTCTGTTTACCCACTGTCTGCCAAACAGTGTTGCCAACTATTTTCAATGAAAAGGTGCTAAGCTTTGACCGAAATGTCGCTAGATTGTCATATGGCATTTACATATTACTGACGTCATCACGTTTCAATCATTTCTGTTTGTTTAACAGCCTATGGTTAATAAAGGGGTATTTGAATACAGTAAATCAATACAGATGTGCAATGAATTAGCAGTAATCTCTCTGACGTAATGAACTCAGACAAGTTCCTAAACTGTTCCTAAAATATCTGATTGTGAACAAGAAAATAATAATCCGTCAAATTAAATAGTTAAAAATAAAGGAGAAGCAGATTGGTTTGACTGTACAGTGGAAATAACTCGCACTCCTGATGCTAAATCATTTGCTATCAGTACTCAGAGAAGTGATCTCTCAGGCTGCGGGTGGGAGAGACTGCTGTATGAGGACTGGGCCGCCTGTGAGGAGCCGACAGCATCACCCGCAGATCATTGAGATAAGAGTAGGGACGACACAGTATGGACACATAAGAGTCTAGAAAAATCTCCAGTAACACACAAAGTTGCTAGATTTGTTGCTAATCGCTTTTTTGAAAATTTGTCGCTAAGGGCGTCTAAAAAGTCGCTAAGTTGGCAACACTGCTGCCAAGAATAGTTTTCTTCCCGACTGACTGTTCCAGCTGAGTTAAGAGAGAAGAGCCGCACACCCGCTCTTTGCTGAAGTTTCATTAACTACGATGGTGCTAATAAGTGAAACGGAGCTCTCTGGAATCATAATAAAATCATTAAGAAATCATAAATCGTTGTTGCTTTGGTAGAGCAAGCATAGTGTAAACAGAAGTAATCAAAACTTTAAAAGTTTTGCTTAATTATTAAGATGTGTTGACATCATTATTATCTGCATAATTGGTTGAGACTGTTGAGTCAATGTGTAAAATAGAAAAGGGGGGAATTTAAGCTTTTTCTCTTATTTTCCTCAAGCATTTTATTTGAACATACAATTTTCAAAATGCCCTACTTTTGTTAAATTAATGCGAGAACATGCAAATCTACAGACATGTGTGAAGCTGTTGCATTGTCAGGTGTTTGTTGCTCAATAAATATCTTTATTTTTCGTTGAATTGTTCAGTAGGCATTTTTTTTTCAAAGCATAGTACAAACCGTACCGAAACCGTGACCCTAAAACCAAGATACATAACGAACCGTGAGTAGATTGAACTATTGCACCCCTAGTAAGTATATATTAGGTAAAATATATTTCTATAGTAAAATTACATAATTTGTCAGTGCTGATAGCCTAGTTGCATTTGCAAATAGCGAAATAATGCTGCAGGTGTCCTGAGTTAGAGTCCCATCTCACTGACCTTTTCCGATCCCGTCCTCTCTCTTTTTCTCTCCTATTTTCTGTCGTAATACTCTCCTGTCAAAATAAAGGTAAAAATGACCCAAAATAAATTGACATAAAAATCATACATTTTTATTGAAAGCATATATTTTTAAAAAAGCAGATCCGCCCTGCGAGATAAAAATAAGTAATGAAAAAATAACAGTACAAATAAACATTAATTTATAATAGTGTTTTGTTGAGAACTTACAAAATGTATCAAGAAATAATGTGAGAAATACACACACACACACACACACACACATATATATATATATATATATATATATATATATATATATATATATATATATATATATATATATATTATACAACATTTCTGTCTGGTTCTTATATCTGATTGTTGATAGCTGTGATATATTTAAGTAATATCAGCACCCGTACAGACTCTTTACCCTTTGTGTATTACACTGGTGGGAGCACTAAGGCACTCGGTCTGCGGCCTCGTGCCAACGCACGCCTCCCACCACCAGTGCCGATATACAGCCATATCGCACTGCTACTCGTGTGATATTGCATTTATACAACATTACTTATTATTATTTATATATATATATATATATATATATATATATATATATATATATATATATATATATATATAAAGCTCAGAAGTGAACCAACCTTGAAACGTTTTCTTATGATCAGAGCATTGAGGTTATCTTCATACATATCCTTAAACTTATCTGGGTATATGACATGACCTGTTTTCTGGAATACCCCCCTGGTAACACTGGCATTAGGCTAAAAGTTGACAACACAGTTCTTGAAAATGGCAGTTTTTCTTGGTTATTTATAAAGTGTTAAATATTTTCTGCAAGTGTAAGCTTTAAATAAGCACAAAAGGACATGTTGTTTATGAATTTTAAAAGGTTTTTGTTTTTCCACAGGTCCGCATTGCTGCAAATTTTGTCATTCATGCGCCCCCTGGAGAGTTTAATGAAGTCTTCAATGGTATGTTGGTAATACGTTAAAGCACATCATAATTATTATTACAATCTTGTCCTGTTTTTTGCTATTTTCATTCTAAGTCCATATTCAAACAAAAAAAATGTGCCGTGGTTTTCTCTAATGTCGACGTGATAGACAATATAGTACTTTCATACAACATTTAAACATGCATCTTGGTATACATTCTTACATTTTTACATTCTTTTTCACCAATGAAGCTGGTTCCTAGCAAAGCTGAGCAGATAATTTGGTAGTTTCAGAGCGAAAATGCATTTTTCATTTCTAAATAAGGATGTTTTTGAATGAATTGTTAAAAAAAATGATTAGTTGAATTACATATGAAGATGTACTTGTCATCACCTATTGGTATTTTTAGTGCTGTATATTTATTTCGCACAAAATACCAACACAAATTACAGAAAGAAAGAAAGTACCAAAAATGGTAAAAATATGTTTTTAAAAGAAGGCAGCAGCTATATTTATTTAATGAAAAATACAGTACAAATATTTTAAAAATGTATTTTTTAACTTAATTATTCTAGCTGATTTTACACTATAAAAAAGCTGGCTTCCACACAATTCTTTAATGTCCCAACACAAATCAATTACGCTAACTTAATTAAGCTAACAATTTTTACAAATATAAGTGGATTGACCATAAAACAATTAAGTTTTCAGGAAAAAAAAACGTATTATATTTGTTGATTCTGCTCATTTTAAATAAGTAGTTTAAACAGGTTTTGTTAAGTGCACCTATGTAGGCATAAGACCATAACCGTTTTCAAGGTATACCGCGGTTTGGAAAAGTTAAGGTTTTAATACCGCCAAAATCTTCGGTAATACCGTCCCTACACATACATACATAACAACACTTACACATACATAACAATCAACATCGCAAGGCATATTTACCATTTAAATAAATAAAATTGATTAAAATTGTTACAACTGCAACAAAGAGCAAGGAGCAGTACAAAAGACCCACATCAAAGGAAAAACAAAACATTATAACAATGAATATTTTGAAAATGAAGTACAGAGAGCTTCAGTTATTTTACTTTGATTTCTAAAGTATTTGAAGCTTTGAGCCACTTTCTCTACCTCAGAAAGAAAACACATAAAAGAAGGTCTGCACTTTTTCCACTTACAACAATGAATATGATATTTACCCATTATTAAAATAAAAGTCACAACATCAGAGAAAGAAAAATGTAAATCACCTTTGTAAAATAAACTAATGATCTACTAGAACAATAGGGGGGACTGAAATCATCTTTAATGAAAGCCAAGTATGGATGTCAAACCAGAATTTAAAAGTAAATTCACAAGAAAAAAATAAGTGATCGAGTGTTTCTGGAAAATTTGAGCAGAAGCTACACTTGTCAACATCAAAGTTAAATCTTTTTTTAATAAATTCATTCACAGGATATGTACTAAATAAAAGTCTTTAATGAGTTTCCTTAACCTTAGGTGCTACAGGATATTTAAGATAAAAGGTAAAACCTCTGTCTTCTACTAAGGCAGGGGTGTCCAAACTTTTTGGGCCGAGGGCCCAAACAAACATCTTCTAAGTTTCAAAAAAGAGGCTGAGGTCTTCGAAGTTGTCAAGTTGAAGCAGTTTATTGTTACAGCAGAGTTGGTCGATCGATCTCTCTCCTACAAATGTTCAAAAACCCACAGTTTATATACAGGTTTTTCCCATAGTCATCATGAAACAGTGGTGTAGCATGAGCATCACGTTATTTCCAGGCTCCAATAGGATTCTAGCCTTTATATTGATGGCTGTATGTTTTTCAGTTTTTGCATAACTTAAAGGTCATATTTCAACACTTTTTAAATGATTCTCCCTATGCATGCTATTGCAGTGTAGGTTGAGCAAAGTTGTTTTTAAGTTGTTTTTGTCATGGTCAATACATCAATACGTGTTGCATATGCAGTTAAACACTGCTGATTGCCATTGTGTTCAGACATTTCTGTTGAACACGTCAACACAGTGGGCAACAATAGAAATGAAAGTTTTAAAAATTTCAGTACCAGTTTGGTACTGAACTCGATACTAATGACAATTACAATAATACTTCAGTATTATTATAATACAGTATTATATTAAAACCTGACATTTTTTTTCTTGCAGGATTATTTGCTAAAAACTCAATAGAACAGTGTAAATTTGACAAATCTTTTCTAACAAAATTAAAAATGTCATAATTTTGATAAGTTTAATGCTTCATTATGAATAAATTGTATTTATTTATTGTTTTTTTTTAAAGTTTAATATCAATAGGTTATGTTAGGAGGAATTACATTATAAAGACTGTGCTTAAGCCACTCTGTCTTGCATCATAATGTTCACATGACATCACATGATGCTTTTTGTTTGGTTTCAGATGTGCGGCTACTGCTCAATAATGACAATCTGCTCAGGGAAGGGGCGGCTCAGTGAGTAATCTGTATTTACCGCACTGTATGATTGTGTTATTTTACAGTCCTCCTCATGTCCTTCATAAGTCTGTTTCCTGCCACACAAAGGAAGTCTTGATTCAGAGGCCACAATCATTCATGCAGCCAGATTTCAGTCTTTGTTTCTTTTCAGATCTGTGGAGAAGTCATATATTTAGCTCTGTGGCTTTATCAAAAGTAGTCTGAATCATTAATCAGAGATCAACCAATAATATTCATTATAAATATGGTACTAAAAAAATTTCTGTTTGCGACAGTGCCTTTGCCCAGTATAACATGGATCAGTTCACACCTGCTAAACTTGATGGAAGTGAAGATCAGGTGAGTAATCTTTTATATATTTATATATATATATATATATATATATATATATATATATATATATATATATATATATATATATATATATATATATATATATATATATATTCACTTTTTATGTTACAGCCTTATTCCAAAATGGATTAAATTAATTTATTTCCTTAAAATTCTACACACAATACCTCATAATGACGATGTGAAATAAGAGATTTTTAAATTGTTGCATATTTATAAAAAAAAAAAACTGAAAAAATTACATGTATATCAGTATTCACAGCCTTTGCTCAATATTGCTCTTTGTTGTTACACCTTTGGCAGAAAATACAGCCTCAAGTCTTTTTGAATATGATGCTGCAAGCTTGGCACACCTGTCTTTGGGAATCTTGGCCCATTTTCCTTTGCAGTACCTCTCAAGCTCTATCAGGTTGGATGGGAAGTGACGGTGTACAGCCATTTTCAGATCTCTCCAAAGATGTTCAATAGGATTTAGGTCTGGGCTCTGGCTGGGCCTCTCAAGGACATGCATAGAGTTGTTGTGAAGCCACTTCATTGATATTTTGGCGGTGTGCTTTGGGTCATTGTCTTGCTGGAAGATGAATTGTCGCCCCAGTCTGAGGTCAAGAGCACTCTGAAGAAGGTTTTCATTCAGGAAGTCTCTGTAGTGCTGCGTTCATATTTGCCTCTATCCTGGCTAGTCTTCCAGTTTCTGCTGCTAAAAAACATCCCCACAGCATGATGCTGCCACCACCATGCTTCACTGTAGGGATAGGGTTTGCCTGGTGATAAGCAGTGTCTGGTTTTCTCCAAATGTAACGCCTGGCGTTCACTCTAAAGAGTTCAATTTGAGTCTCATCAGACCAGAGAATTTTGTTCGAGAGTCCTTCAGATGCTATTTGGCAAATTTCAGGCAGGGAGTGGCTTCTGTTTGGCCACTCTACCATACAGACCTGATTGGTGGATTGCTGCACAGATGGTTATCCTTCTGTAAGGTTCTCCTCTCTCCACAGAAGAATGCTGGAGCTTAGACAGAGTGACCATCGGTTTTTGATCACCTCTCTGACTAAGGCGCTTCTCCCCCGATCCCTCAGCTTAGATGGCCGGCCAGCTCTAGCTGTAGTCCTGGTGGTTCCAAACATCTTCCACTTTACGGCTGATGGAGGCCACTGTGCTCATTGGAACTTTCAGAGAAGCAGAAGTTTTTCTGTAACCTTCCTCAGCCTTGTGCCTTAAGACAATCTTGTCTCAGAGGTCTACAGACAATTATTTTGTCTTCATGCTTGGTTTGTGCTTTGACATACACGGTGAACCTTGGGACCTTATATAGACAGGTGTATGCCTTTTCAAATCATGTCCAGTCAACTGAGTTTACCACAGGTGTACTCCAATTAAGCTGCTGAAACATCCCAAGAATGATCAGTGGAAACAGAATGTACCTGAGCTCAATTTAGAGCTTCACGGCAAAGGCTGTGAATACTGATGTACATGTGATTTTACATGTTTTTTATTTTTAATAAATTTGCAACAATTTCAAAAACTATTTTTTCACATTGTCATTATGGGGCATTGTGTTTAGAATCTTGAGAAAGTAAATAAATTTAATTCATTATGTATGTATGTACGTATGTATGTATGTATGTATACATTTTTATTTGATGCTCTTAGCTCTACCACAGTGAGAATGGTTGAGATCACGATAGAACAAAACACTATTGGCTGTTTTTATTTGTTTAAAGGGGACCCTTTAATTATGTTTCGTTAAGATTACGTGAAACATCAAATAAAAAAGCTTACTTCAAAGCACTTCACGAGACATTTAAAACTGAAACTGAATATTGAGTAGGGGGCGGGGCTGTATTTTTGTGCGTCATTTTTTCATAGCAACGGTAAGAGGTGCGTAGTTTACAATCTCCACCTCCAGCAATGTTAAAGCTTTAAATTGTTGGAACTACCATATTTTTTCCATAACATATTGAAGAACAAAATAGTAGTTAATAGTAATATTGTTTACATCATGTTTATAATAAACATATAAAAACAATTTGGAAATAAAAAAAGCCATCAGCCTTTCATTTTTTGTGACCCCTGGGGTGATTACGCTATATTAAAGAAACAGCAATAGCATGAGATGCAGCATATGGGTTTTATGGCATCAGGTTAAACTTTCTGACACCTTTACGCCACTCATGTACATTAAAAATAAATACAGACCTGTACATGCCTGTACAACTGAACATGGAGGATGGTCTCCGTGTGACGTTATCCAAAATTAAACGATGAAAAGATCTGCGGCTTGTGGTATGAGTACGCCTTTGTGTGCGAGGTTTATATATTTATAACCACCTCAGAGAATATTGGGGGCCGCCAGTCATTGGCATTGTTATTTTGGGGGTCGTGGGCTGAAAAGTTTGGGAACCCCTGTATTAAACAACACTTGGCTTTCTATTGAATCACAGGTTTTGATCACAGAGCATGGAGATCTTGGCCACGGCCGATTCTTTGACCCTCGTAAGAAACAATCGTTCAAGTTCGACCACCTGAGGAAAGAGGCGAGTGAAGCTCAGTCGTATGAGGGAGAGGCGGCGCTCAGGCCGTGGAGAGATGCTGTAGATGAGGCTCTGAGGGCGTACGTTAAAGAACATTACCCCAGCGGAGTCTGCACTGTGAGTTCAGCTCAATAAAGCTACTAAAGACGTGTCTACCAGCTTTTTTCTGACGCTTCACTGTTGTCTTTAGGTTTATGGAAAAACTATAGATGGACAGAAAACCATCATTGCCTGTATTGAGGGTCATCGATTTCAGCCTCAAAATTTCTGGTAATTTCTTTATCCTTTTTGTTTTTAATAGATTAAAATATTTTTAGTATTTTTAATAAACTTAGTGTCTATTAGTGTCATGATACTGAAGTTGGGAACCAATCGGTACTGAAATTTTAAAGTTGAGCACGTTCTGATTTGCCATTCTGTTCACATGCTCAACAGAAATGACTGTGATTGGTCGTGAAGCTCATCAGTTTACTGTTGTAACGCAGATACAGGGACACCAGAGCGGTTTAAAGCCGAGAAGATCAGGTGTTTCATTAGCGGATCGCTCGTATGTCAGCTCATAGACAGACCAGATGATGATCTTCTGAAAAACGCTTCAGTGTCTCTGTATCTGTGTCTGCATTTGGTAAACAGTGTTAAACTGATGAGCTTTACTTCCAATCACAGTTATTTCTGTTGAGCATGTGAACACTGGCAAATCAGCGATGTTTAAGAACACGCTCAACATTGCCTTAATATTAACGGGAAATGGACATTTTAAAAGCATCGTCACAGCACTAATAGCTTTTACTATTTTTTTATTGTGAATTGTAGTAATTTGCTTGTGTGTTTTGTGCATTATATGTGTTTGTTGGTAGTTGGTAGTCACCTTTTGATTTGTTTTTCTTTTCTTTAGTTTAAAGTTGATGAAAGTCATAATACGGCCGTGGCAATTATCTATAAAGAGCCCCTATTATGGGTTTTTGAAAATGAACTTCTATGCAGTGTATTAAGGCTTGTACACACTGGGACGCTTTTAGTTTGTGTTTATCGTCAGCGTTTTTTCGAGATGTTTTTCCAGATTCAAACCAATGGATTTTTTACTGGCGTCGAGCAGAAGAGTATCCAAAATCACTCCTTAACGTTGGATGGCGCTACACAACTTTAAGCTTCTGACACCCGCTTGTAACACAGAAGAAGAAAGAAAGTTGACACGCTTGTTGTTAAAGTTACTGGCGATTCAATCAAGCATGGACGGTTCAAGTAGCAGCTCTACCGATGAAGAAATGATTATTGATCACGTTCATATCGCCTCTGGGCATCTTTTTCAATGTGCGCTTGCATTGACAGTTTTGAGCTTGAGCTCCTTCAAGTGCTGTTTACTGTAACTTTAGCAGCTCCGTGCACATGAACAAAAGTGCCAATCTAATTGGTAAAGAAGGTTTTTACACAGCGCGTCAAAACAAAAAAAACGAGCATGAGGTGTTTCTTAAAAAATGACGCTTTTAAGCTTGACGTTTTGCGCGTTGTTGTGCACGATCACATTGGCACACTTTATTTAGTAACGAAGCGTTAATTGTTGACAGAAAACGCAAGCTAAAACCTTCCCCGTGTGAACAGGCCTTTACACAGCTCTAAGTGAATGAAAACATCCAGCTGAGGTTTAAATCTGATGCTGCGTTCACACCAGACGCAGAACGCGCGTCAAGCGCGAGTGATTTACATGTTAAGTCAATGCAAACGTGCGAATAGACATCCTGCAGCGCGAATGGCGCTGCGCGAATGACGCAAATTGCACGAATGGCGCGGGGCGAATTGAGCGTTTTGCGCGTTTGACACGCTTAACGAGCTTTTCGCGTGAATCTCTCCATTTCGAAAATCTGAACTTCAGCGTACGTTTGCGCCGCGTTAACCAATCAGAAGCTTGCTCTTGTGGGGACGTGATTGTGACGTAGAACCTGTTGTCGGTGTTCCTAGGGAAATCCTCCAGCCTTCACCGACAACAGTTCATCAAACTCGGCTTGGCTCAGTCAGAAGCACTGCTGAAAGCCTCCATCATCCAGGTTAAGTTTCTGGAGGAGTTCATGAGCTCACAGAGCTGGATGCACCTCTGAAAGAATGTAGTGGACTCAGACACGACCCTAAACGTATCGACGCTGTTTTTCAGTCTTCGTAAAGCACATAAACACTGTTATTTTCTTCATAAAATCCATGTTAGCCATTACGCTATGAAGCTAGAGTCTTCGGGCAGACAGAAGCCCTGCCCATCACGGGAATCCGCGTCTGTTCTGATGTGAATTTAGCACGCGAATAAAGCGGGGTTTGACGCGCGTATGAAGCGAGTAAACTCAAATGTTCACGCGGCTATTTACGCGCGAATATCGCGATTTATCTGCGCGTTCCGCATCTGGTGTGAACACAGCATGAAAGTGCATCTGGCTTAAAACTATTGATTCTTTAATGAAATAGTTGACTAAGAGTCAAATAAATTAATCGTGTTGGGTTCGGATTTTTTGCCTGAACGCATCCACAACGACACGGTACATCACCAAATATGAAGTTCCGGTAAAACATGAACACACCTTTCCCTTCAGACAATATCGTACACATCAGTGATTTATTATTATTTTTTATTAACTCTATTTAACTCAGCTAATAATTCATTTATTAATATTTTTTTAAATAACAACAAATATTTAATGTTGTTTCAATGTATTTGTTAATTACAATTTAATTTGTTTCTTCAGCGTGCGTAAACATACAAGTACAACCACAAATACACAATGGAGAAAAAAAATTCAATAGAAGAAATAAAAAAAGAGCAGGAATGAGAAATACATACATAAATACCACACATAAATCCAATCATGTCAGGCAGAAAAGTAAAATGGAGTTTCAGAAAAGGTTATTAACATGGTTACAAAGAGGTCCCAAAGATTGCTAGACTTTCTGATGTCTGTCAAAAGTAAATTTCTCAAGAGGAAGTAATGCAGATATTGATTTGAGACATCCATATTTTAAAAGTAGGTACTCCAGAAGATGACCATAATAACAATTTGTATTTCATTGCCAGATAAAACCAAAATTAAAAACTGATGTTTCACTAACACTTTAGTTTAGGTCACAATTTATGCTATTAACTGCTGCCCTATTACCTGCCTATTATATATTTACTGTTTTAGTTTTAAAATATGATCTTATTCTGCACCCTTAATCCTACCCAATACCTAAACCCAACTTCTACCTTACTAACAATTATTGAATCGCTAATTAAAAGTTTTTAAGCTAGTAGTGCTAGTTAATGGCTTGTTAATATCGTGAATTGTGACCTAAACTAATGTGTTACTGAGAGTTCCAAAGAAAAATAAAAAGTGTATTTGGAGAAACAATGTTGTAATGTGGTTCAAAAATGGGCAATTTTGTCATGTTGTCTATAGGAGTGAAGACTTCCATCTGTTGTTTCATTAGAATGAATGAAACTCCACTATACATTTATATTTATAAACAGATTACGTCATTTCAAAAACTGAAAGTGTTTAAACACACCAATTAAATTACCACGCAATCATAGTTATTATCAAAAACAGTAGGTGTTTTGGCTGTGAATGTTTCAGCAGATGGTCGACGAGAAGCTAACATTCTTGATTCAGATGGCAATAAAATCTAACTACAGCTAGTGTTGAAAATACCTGGCATCCCCATGAGAAACTATTAGCAACTGTGTAGGCCTTATGCATAAAACCCCCAAGATGCATTCAGGACAGCTGAGACTATCTATCTATGCCAAACTGTGGAAAATAGTAATAATAAAAAAGGGTGTAGCTATTCTGACTGCTACTCATTGAAACGTCATAGTTGTTGTTCACTCTTTGCTTTGAATGAGGCTGTGTGACTCATTTACTGGCTACTTTTCAAGTGTGATATATGATCTTTAGATGTGTGGAATGAGCTCTGCCTCCACCCAGATCATGACCTTACTGTATCTAGAAACTACTATGTGTTTTCTGAATGAATAACAGTTGCGCTAGACGGCAAAGGTCGCCTACACACTGTTCTGATAAACTCGTACTCTTTCAATCACACAAAAAGCACGACGCATGGCTTAACTCCACACAAAAGAACACTAAGATGTCAAATGCGTATGATTTCTAGGAACCAACTATTTTAATTTATTTTTCATTATCTAGTCGGAGTTTTATCTAGGCGAGCTAATGATTGTTCTGTGATTTTGATTATTTGTTGGCAATCTTTTTAATCGATATACCACATAGATTGATAATTAAACATGGATGTCATTAATAAATACTGTCACAAGTACACACTGACCTTTTCACAAGCTGATTTTCTATCATAACATTTGTTATGAATAAACAAAATAAACCAGATTTCATATAACCAGGACTCGTTTGAAACCTCTGAGGCAACTTTGGTGATTCCAGCGGTTATGAAGTACGTAGTGATTTTAATGTATTTATTACAGACATGCCCTAAGAGTGCTTTCACACCTGTGAATCGATTCAGTTGTTCCGAAACAGGGATTAAAATTGTTACATTGTTGCTCTTTGCTCTTGGTGCGGTTCGCTTTCACACTCAAAATTTCTAATTGGACCAAAAGAGCTAAAACAAGTCACGTGTGAGTAAACTCTCCTCACATTGGTCAGAGTGTCAGGGTTTATTTTGCAGCGTCAAGCTCAGCTGTCAGGAGAGGTGGTGTTTGACAAGGTGCGCGCGACGTGTCTGAAGAGCGAGGAGAGATGCAGTGGGAAGGGGTGAGAAGGGTGCGCGATATATTTGAGGACCGGGAGTGAGATGTGAGATTACCGGGAGATTATCACTCGTTTGCGGGCATCTAGGAGACTTCCAAAACTTTCTGCCCTACACTGAAAAAAGGTGTTGCATGCAGAACTGTTGCAAACAATTTATTTGTGTTGAATGTATACAAACAAATTAAGTTTAATAATGTTCAACCTAAGTTGTTTAAATTCAGCCCAAATAAATTGTTTACAACTACTTAACGTAAAAAAAAAGAGTAAATCCAAGGAATCATCTTTGAATTATTTTTTTCAGTGTACTCATAATTCTCTCTTCATATAGCCGTAAGCCTATCCATAAAACACTGTTATATAACCGCGCTCGGATCGTATCGCTTTCTCACAGTAATCGATCTGCTCCAGAGTTCGTTTCAATCGAACTGAGACCACCTCATTCAAGCGATCTCGGAGCGATTGTTTTGGCGTGGATCCTAGCGAGATTGCTGGTTTCACATATGCCAAACGAACCGCGCTAACTGGGTAAACGAGACAACAGTCCGAAACAAAATGTAGGTGTGAAAACACCCTGAGTTAAAAACGTTTTCAATCTTGTAAAACATATTCTTGATGTACAGCGGATCACAAAGAGTTGGAACAGATCTCTTTGCAAATCCAGTTTTGTGGATATGTTTATACCTGTTATTACATAGACATGTTAATTAGCTCCTGTCAGTTAATTCAGTGGGCGAGGGAATCTGCACTTCTACTTCACGTTGCAGTGGGCCTAAAAAATCACACGGATTTGGATACTATTTTAACATCAGGAATTTTCATGTTTATATCACTTCAATCAGGCTGTGGACATAGTATGTCTACTCCAGTTCTGTTCAAACAGCTTCCAAAATTTGCATTATAAAAAAAAAATTGTGCCCTTTAAATTAGTATTTAGTGTGAACCCAGCATTAGAGCAGCTGACTGTTATATTAGTTACCTAGTAACCAACTGTAAACAAAGCAAGCATAATGATAAGTCACATCATAAGTCACATTGGTTTAATAATGTCTATGTCAGTGTTTATTTGGCGAGTAATCCTTTTCTTCAGCAGTTTTTTGTCAAAACCATGCCAAAAAGTCCAAAAGTGCACGCGTTAAAAAATGTTTTCAAATAAAGGATTTTTTTTAGGTGTCTTTGTTAAATCCTGAAAAAAGTGTTGGGTGAAAGATTATAAGTGTTTTTATATCACTATATTTACTGTGATTTGTTAAATATAAAATATAGTATGATTGGATAGATTACACGAGTTGGATTCACTGCTCAGATATGCTTTTATTTTTATGCCGTACTTAAATAAATGACAAAAAATGCGCATTACCACAGGGTGATGGAAACCCAGCCACATTCTCAGAATTTTGTAAATATGTATAATGTATAATAACTTATACACATTTAAAAATAAAAAATGTACTGTAATAAAAACTATTAGCTCACATGGACCCACATGCACCAGTTGCTAATGTGTACATCTGAGACAGCATTAATTACATGTCATATATTAGTTATCATACTTAATCGTTTATTATTCTTTTAAATGACCATCTGTTAATTCTATTTACTGCTCAACCAACCTTTTATTTGAAGTAAAAACACTTTTATTAGGAGGAGAATGCTTGTGTTATGCACATTCTGTCGTGCCAGTGATAATGTGCTATGAAAGTGGACACATCTTACACTACAGTATCAAGGTTAATGATCGATTAATTGATCATTCATGGGAATTTTTAGGATCTGACATCCTCAGTTATGTCAGAATAAAGCAGCGAGGGTGTTTTTTTTTTTAATAAAGCTACTACAAATGTCATCAGTCTTGTTTTTCATTTCCATAAAACTATTGACTGTCAACTTCCTCCATTTCACGCAGGAATGGCCGCTGCCGATCGGAGTGGAAGTTCTCCATTTCTCAGGCCACCGCTCAGGTGGTGGGAGTGCTGAAGATCCAGGTTCATTACTATGAGGATGGAAACGTGCAGCTGGTCAGCCATAAGGATGTGCAAGACTCTCTTGTCATCTCTGTAAGTGATTTGAACTTCCAGTGCATGAGTCAGTGCAGCACAAGCAACCTGCCTGATAAAAGCTGCCCTGTGAGTGACATTTCAGGTGACTGGGTGTGGTGATGTATTGATGGAGCTAATGACGTCTCTTTGTTACATTTGGAAATGTTCTTTGTTCTCTGGATTGTGAATTGTTGTTGTGTTTGTTAGGTTAGCCTAGTTGGATCTGCTTCTGCCTGTGCAAGTCAGAATTATATTTATTAGTTAGTTGTAGGTTGTTACTGGAATTCAAACATTTGTAGGTACTACATTTATTATTTTTAGTTTACTTAATAGTAACTTAATAGTTTTTACTGGTTCATTCACTGTCTATTCCAGGGGTGGCCAACTCTTCCTGGAGAGCCACCTTCCTGCAGATTTCAGTTGCTACCCATATCAAACACACCTGCCTGTAATTATCAAGTGGTGTTCAGGGCCTAATTAATTGGTTCAGGTGTGTTTGATATGGGTAGCAACTGAAATCTGCAGGAAGGTGGCTCTCCAGGAACAGGGTTGGCCACCACTGGTCTATTCCAACAATTTCTCATGGCAATTTGTAACTTTTTAATTTAGTGGCTAATTTGTATGAAATCGAACAATCTCATTTACAATTTACTACGATTTGCTCATCTCCCAATGATGGTTGGGTTTGGTGCCACGCTTCCTTTTAAAAACGAAAATTTTATACGAATTAGCCACTAAACTTTAGATTTTTTTTTTCTTCTGTTGAACACTCATTCTGTTGAAATACTGGTTGCTGGGACATAGGAATTTTATTTCCTACTATAAAAGTCAATAGGTGACAGGACCAACATTCTTCAAAATATCTTCTATAAAACTCAAAGGTTTAAAACCACTAAAGGGAGTGTAAATAATGAGGTCAACTTTCATTTTTTTGTGTGAATTATCCCTTCAAAGTAACCTTTTATTTGGAAGTTTGAGTTTCCTACTCATGTATAAATTCTGTTTGCTCTTATTTTTCAACAGACTGAGGTACAGACTGCCAAGGAGTTTGTCGAGATCATTAAAAACGCTGAAAATGAGTATCAGGTTTGTTTTCCTTTTGATTTCCGTATTTTTTTTTTTAAAAAACCTACATTACTCTCGATCAGTGTTTGGTGTTACAAAGTACCTAGTTGTAATGAAATTCCTTTTTCGCAAAAAAAAAATAAGGAATTGATTTAAATTTTTAGGTAATTTACAGTTACTTATACTTTCCAAAAATATTGTGCATAAATTCAGCAGTACTCTATAAATCCGTTCTGAGAACCAGAATAATTGTAAATATATAAATATATTTGGCTATACAAATATATTTATAAAGTAACTCTCTTATTTTTTAAACTAAAACAGTTTAGATTGTCAAGACAATTACACGTACTTAAGAAACAATGAGATTATATATACCTCTTATTAATGAAATATGGTGTCTTTAATACTTTGAAACATTTTGTGCTTCGATACTCGTTCAACTTTTGGCTTCATTTAAAAAAAAAAAAAACGTAAAAGTCCCTGTCAAATCTAAAGAATAGGGTATATGCACAGCAAGGAAATAAATGAATTTAATCCATTTTGGAATAAGGCTGTAACATAAAAAATGTGGAAAAAGTGAAGCGCTAATACTTTCCGGATGCACTGTTATTAGTAATGACTATTTTGAAGTAACGTACCCAACACTGCTCTTGATTCAGCAAGAAATAAATCATTATCCAGCATCTGATCATAAACAAAATGGTTTGCCTTCCAGACGGCCATCAGCGAGAACTACCAGACCATGTCTGATACCACCTTCAAGGCCTTACGTCGGCAGCTTCCAGTCACCCGCACCAAGATCGACTGGAACAAGATCCTTAGCTACAAGATCGGCAAAGAGATGCAGAACGCTTAGACACACGGCATGCACGGCTCCGCTCCTGCTCGCGACACAAGCAAAGAGACAAGCTGCAGAGGGCCCGTATCTAAACCTGAATCCAGGGCAGGGCCAAGGCCAGAAGGTCCTCCGGAAGTGTGCTAAAAATGTGTCTGTCCTTTTTTTTTTGTTTTTGTTTTGTTTGTTTTCCAGAAGCCACAGTTTGACCTCAGCTGAAGAGACTGCCTCCTTTTCTGTATCGTAGGAGGACTGCAAGCTTGTTTTAATGGGTTTAGCAAAGGTTTTTTGCTGTTGAACAAAATACCTCCCACGACACCAGTGTACAGCATCACAAATGTCCCCTTAAATCACTTGATCAGCGCTCCCCATTCTTGACGCACTGAACGTTTTATTGCACAAAGCCCATATGATCAATCGAGTCTATTTTGTTTACTTTTTTTACTTTAGCAACTTTACACTCCAAAGTTTTGCTCTTGATGTCAAGTCATACGTAAAAACGACCCATCAAGACTCTCTGACTAGTTTAAAAAAAAAAAAAAAAGACACCAGTTCTGTTCTCCAGTGTAATATTTGGTCTATTTAAGAAGCATTGCTGTAAGGTGCCATCAGTTGAATGTGCTGTCAGAGAGGGTTGTGCCAAAGTGAGCATTGTATTTGTACAGTAAGTCATTTCAGGTTGCTGTTCTGTGTGGAAACGGTCCCATCATTGTATTCTGGTGTCTAAGAATGGTATATTTATATATATACTGTATGCAGTTACACAAATATTTGTTACCCCTCACTTCAGCCTCTTACCCTAGCTTTTATTGCGAAATATTTTTTACGAAATGTAAGAACAAAAATGATCCCAGAGGAATAAATGATTTGCACCAAACCGAGTATGGATTGTCGTTGTTTTTTGTCATTACATATTGTAACACCTTTTTAATATTAGCATATTAGTCATAATATTAAATAATATGTTTCACTCAAAAGTGAAATATGTACATTTTCCCTGATGCCAATTTAATTACTGATTATTTTCATTATTAGATTATGCATTGATTCTGATATTGCTTTTTCAGATTGATAAACATTCATCATCATCATCATGATTATAGTAGATTTACTTAATATTATCCTTTTAATTTGTTCATAAACGTATACTAAATAAATGCAGGCTTCCACACAATTCATTCATGTTGTCCAAGCATAAATTGATTATTCATTCATTCATTTTCTACCACTTTTCCGGGGCTGGGTCACGAGGGCAGCAGTCTTAGGAGAGAACCCCAGACTTCCCTCTCCCCAGACACTTCCTTCAGCTCCTCTGGGGGGATCCTGAGGCATTCCCAGGCCAGCCGAGAGACATAGTCCCTCCAGCTTGTCTTGGGTCTTTCCTGAGGCCTTCTCCCGGTGGGACATGCCTGGAACACCTCCCTAGGTAGGCGTCCAGGAGGCATCCAAAAACAGATGCCAAAGCCACCTCAGCTGACTTCTCTCGATGTGGAGTTGCAGCTGCTCTACTCCGAGCTCCTCACCCTGTCCACAAGAGTACTCCCTGCCACCCTGCGAAGGAAACTCATTTTGGCCACTTATATCCGAGATCTTGTCCTTTCGGTCATGACCCAAAGCTCACAAATCGATCAAGTTTACTAAATTGTTCTTAAAAATTTAAGTGGATTGAACATGAAACAATTAAGTTGTCCGAAAAATATTGAAAGAATTGTCATTTTAAGTGCTTTGAACATGCAGCAAAAAAAAATGTTATGTGTGTACTTAATATCCAGCATTTTAAAACACTCTTTTGGCAATCCAAATTATAAATAAGAAAATATTCAATTTTATCTAATTCTTTTTGAGGGGGCAATGCCCCCCTGTATTGACAGGCCTGTCTTTCTAAGACGACAAATCTGACGAGAACACCTGAGGGAAAAACCTGAGGCAAGATTTGACGCTCTAAAAGATAATATTCATCAAATGAAATGCAACCAGAGAGCAGTTTTGTGGACTCTGTCACTCTTTAGTATCCTTGTTCGCTCCAGTTATGCCAAAATGAGCCCATCTAGCAGCGTCCACTCCAGCCATAACTCACCTTATATCTGTTATCAAGCATCTAAAAATACAGCTCCTGAGTCCTGAGATGAAGAGCATCTGACAGTCAAGGCTAATGATGAAACTTCTGCTCAGACAGCGATGTTTACGAGCGAGCTAAATGCTGCATTGTGTAACTATGGTACACAGACGGTACCGCTACTTCATAGTTGCCTGAATATCATTCTGAAATCCCGCCAAGACTCTCAAAGAGCGTAAAAGAGTAATAAGAGTTGAGCATGATATGGCGTGAATACTAGTTATCTCCCATAGAAATATACATTGGATGTCGCCTACCCTAATGTTGTCTATTGGAAGGAATGCGTCAATACAGCCGCAATTTTAGTACAGTGTAACGCTCCTTTGAAATTAACGCTCCTTTTAATTGAGCTCCATCTAGCGGTCACATGATCTAATGACTAAATATTATGACAACTTCTTCAACTTCTTTTATAAATATATATAACTTGATATTACTTTTTTTCTCACCACCACACTGGTCTTTTTCACAAGACAAAATTTTGTTGTTGGAAACTGTATTTTATATACTTAAATTTGACTTTTGCATGCTAAAAGTACTTGAGTACGAGACATTTTACTTGATTTGGGTCATTAAAAAAACTCCCTATGATGTATGTAGCCTATACCTGCTGTAGTCAACCCTTATCCTACTGTAGGTTGCCATAAAACCAAAACAACACCCATTCTTGTCTTAGGACATTTTATTAAGCAAATTTTAAAGTAACAGTAAGTTCATGACATGTTAAATATATAGTGTAATTTGCTGGTTTTAATCATACAGAATAAAATTAAATATAGTTATAAAACAACCATAACATAACCCTTATGTCTTAGGACATCTTTGATTAACTATTTATTATCTACACCAAATGTTGACTAATGAAGGTACATTTATAACAACCATTTATTTGTTAGACTACTGTATTGTCAAACCATGTTGCATACAAATGCGTTCAACGGACTTACATGACAGTGCATTGCTGTAAAGGACAAATAAAACACGAGACAGGTGTTTAGAAAGAGTATAGTTTATTTAGTTCGACATGCAAACAAGACAAACTTTTACAAAACAACCCGGAAACATCATAACGCGCGCGCTCGTGAATATAACCCGCGGTTGTCTTTAACTGTTGTCTTCAATAGTCCTTCTTTGCTCAACAGCTTAGCTGAAAAACAAAGCAAATCATTACAACAGTCAGACAAAGAGCAAAGAGCATAGAATCACCCAGAGGCGACACTCTACAATTTGGGAAACAATAACGCGCTTTTTGAATAAATTAAATAAAAACAAAGCAACTGCTTTCCACTGATCCAATGTCCAATGGACGGCCGATCGCTTTCACTTCAAAATGGCGGAATCCGGGGCTGTTGCTCTTGGTCATTCTAAGCTCTTTGCATAAAGTTAAATTATAACAGTTACCATGGTGTCTATTTCAAACTATAGTAAACTAAAGTTTGAAACTATAGTTTAAAATAGACGATGAGTGGGCCTCGCTACTCCCGCCCACCATAACCCTCGCAGCGAGGTCCCACTACCGGCCCCCCGTGTTTCCCTGAGGGTCCTCGGGGGTTGTTTGTTCCCTGCCTAGGGCTCAAAGGCCGCCTCGCCCCAGGGAGTGCACGAGTAGACCGGGCGCCAGGCCGTGCCAGTATTCACTGGATGTTGCTCGGCGGCACATTTCGAGCAACAAACACGTAATATTCCTTGCGATGTTACGTTTATGTACGTAAACCACAAGGAACTACAGCACAGACGGGCCCGAGTGAAGCTTCACGAAGCGGACTTCGTGAGATTGGCGTGGCTCCACTCGTACCGTCGGTATTGAACTCACCTTGGTCAAGTACAAACAGCAACACCGAGCGAACTGACAACGCTAACCGAGAGCACACGAGCTTTATAGGAATGCAGATGCAAATTTTTACAAGGCACGTCACTGCTATCTCGTTGTCATGGCGAGCGCTGAAGAGGGCTCACCTGATTGGAGCACACAGACTGGGGAATCTGCGTCATGGTAAGTTGCCGTCTGCCGTACGCAAAAATATATTAAATATATTCAATATATATTTTTTTACATTTTTGGTGCTTTGTAATATTCTGGGATGCAGTACAATATGGAGACAGATGAATATAATTGGGTATATGCCGAGCTAGTGTTGTTCCCATATAAGTTACTTATAAACTTCCGGTGACCGGTTATTGTGAGTTTTTTCCATTTTATACGGTTCCTTTTACAGCATTCATGTTGTAATGTAATTAAAATACATTCAGTTAAATAAACTTTGGCATTCATTTAGTTGTTCAAGCGTAAAACGAGACAAAAGGCCTTTTACTCGCACTAGCCCGTCAGAATCGGCAGGATAGCGCAGACGCTCCATTTACTGGGGTAAAAGAAATGCTCATATTATAAAGACATGGCGGGGAAAATGTAATTTAATGCAGTGCTTCTAGTAAATCTAAGACCCGCTTTATATCGGATATAACTCAGCCAGTGGAGATCGCTGATTTTTAAAGAAAACAGACCTTAAAAAAGTGCAGATTTTTCCTTTGGCATACAGTTCGCCGGAAGCGCTTAAATCAGGTTACTGGCAAATTAAAAGTCCTATTAGCATGCTTCAGCATAATCCCCTAAAATCCCAGAATGTCTTTCGAAAAAGAGTACGGGTTTAACCCCGGCATCCTGGCCAAATTTAACCACTGGCCTCTGTCCATCATGGCCTCCTAACCATCACCATATCATAATTGGCTTCATTTCTCTTTCTTCTCTCTCTGTGGTGTGTGTGCGGTCTGGTGGAAAATGGCTGCTGTTGCTTCATCCAGGTGGATGCTACACTGGTGGTAGATGAGGAGATTGCTACTCAATAAAGACCAAACTAGTTAAATTTAATAACAATATTTCCCCTAAATGCTCATTTCGTACTCAATATGATGAAACTCTTAACCATTTATTTTGGGAGTGTACTTACTGTAAAGTGTTTTGGGTTGACTTTTCCAATTTCATTAAAAAATTCTTATTTCCAAACTTCTGTATTTCCCCAAAAATTGTATTCTTTGGTTACTCTCTGAGTGTAGATTCTTCTCATTGTAAATTTATTATTGATTTATTGCTTTTTTAAACAAAATTTTACATCCATAAATGTACATTTTCAAAGAAACACCCTTACTTTTTTATTTTCAGAAAGGACTTTGAAATGTATGTGAACTCTTTTAAAGACTCTAACAATTACACTGCATTTAAAACGCTTTCCTAGTGTAAATCATTTAAACTTGTTTAATTTGCTGGAATTCTATTTATGTAACCCTCTTTGTCTCTTTGTTCATATTATATCTTTGTAATGTACTTTCTTGCATTAAAAAAAGAAAAAAAAAGTAGATGAGAAGATTCCCCCTACGTGTAAAGCGCTTTGAGTGCCAAGAAAAGCGCTATAGAAATGTAAGGAATTATTATTGTTATTTTAAAGCACTGTTCGTCATGATATAGCCATTCTCATAATTTAATTGCTATGTCATATATTTTAAAATATTTAAATGCGTGTTCTGAAGGTTGGAATGACAGGGGTGTTAATAATTAATGACAGAAAGAATTTTCAGTTTGAGTGAACAATCCTTTATAAAAACTGGGGGGCACAAACTCTTTCTGAGGGGGCAATGCAAGATCCAATTTTACAATTTTAAGTAGGATAGTGAATATTTAAGAATTAGATTTGGATTTGAGTCTAATAATGTTTTGTGATGATATTAAAACAGCAGATTATTTGTTTTTTCACAGTATGTTAGTGGATGCTTTATGGTAAGATGTTTATGACGGCTTTACCCAAAGATTTCACACCTCAGGATCTTTTAATGTGAATGACATAGAATTTCTGGGTTTGTAATGGACAGTAAGAAAGATGCCTTCTTAATCAACAACTTCCTTGGGAAATTGTACATAGCTAGCCCAAAATTTTGAAGGTGAAACCAACATTTTGGGCCTTAATAATGAGATTATTTCATATATAAAAGCCCTTGAGATAACGATCAAACAAAAAGTGAATAATCTTCTGTTTTTAATCGAAAAGTGTTATTACAGGAAAACCCCTAGCCCTTTTTATTTATTTTATTATATTTAGCTAGTTATTATATTACTTATAATTATTTTATGTAACATATTATGTATAATTTGTTCTTTATTTGCACCTTTTTACTTTTTGTAATATCGACAATGCCAACTTGTACAATATTTTATGTTCAATAATAGCAAACTTTAAAAAATACGCAGTATATAATGCTAATGAAGCTAGCATTTAGATAGCAAATCAAAATCTCTCGTATGTAAATAAACAGTGAGCGCGTCCTCTAGTGGAGCGCGTCAGCACAGCACTCTCTCCTCCAGTATCCCACAATTCTAATGTTTACGGCTCGCAAGTGAAAGATGGCGGACAGCAGCGGCAGTAATCCCCAATCACCCGGTTTCACGGAGAAATTAAAATCGTGGCTGTGCTGGTCGTGGACGTACATCTGCGCGCTGTGGTTCGCCATGGTGTTGACGATGGTTTACGTGTTGAGGAGTCCGCTGAAGCTGCAGGAGACCGTCAACGCAGGTCTGTGTGTTTATCTGCTCCTCTCTTGATGTTTACACCTCAGCACTGCTTTTATTTCTGCTCAAGGATGCAAAAGTTCCCACATTTATTACATTAGGCTGTCGTTTTTATCGTCTGCCTGTATCGACTTTGTTTTCTGGGGAATTTAAAAGGATATTTTTTGAAGGCTGTGTTTTCAATGCAATTTCAATGAATGGTGACTGATGTCAACTGTCCAAAATGACTTAAAATAGGTGTTAACTGAAATAACATGCGTCTATACTTAGTGTTTACTCTATTGAAAGTCATAATATAGCATTGTGAGAAGGATTTAACTGATTTTAAGTCGTTACTGAGGTAGTGACTGCGATGAAATGCAGCTGTCAAAAATGCTAGTCTAGAAAATGTTTTGTTTTGGTTGTGATTAGTGACACGAAGGCATTAAATAACTAAATTCTCCATCTCAATATCTAAATTGTACCAACGTAAATTTTAATCAAAAGGACATCACAGTTTTGACAATTTATTATAAACGTTTGTTAGAGCATGGTGTGCATATAATGATTGAGGTAAAGTTGGTTTTATTTTTACACATTTGACCGCAGGTCTGTGTGTTTATCTGCTCCTCTCTTGATGTTTACACCTCAGCACTGCTTTTATTTCTGCTCAAGGATGCAAAAGTTCCCACATTTATTACATTAGGCTGTCGTTTTTATCGTCTGCCTGTATTGACTTTGTTTTCTGGGGAATTTAAAAGGATATTTTTTGAAGGCTGTGTTTTCAATGCAATTTCAATGAATGGTGACTGATGTCAACTGTCCAAAATGACTTAAAATAGGTGTTAACTGAAATAACATGCGTCTATACTTAGTGTTTACTCTATTGAAAGTCATAATATAGCACTGTGAGAAGGATTTAACTGATTTTAAGTCGTTACTGAGGTAGTGAATGCGATGAAATGCAGCTGTCAAAAATGCTAGTCTAGAAAATGTATTGTTTTGGTTGTGATTAGTGACACAAAGGCATTAAATAACTACATTCTCATTATCTAAATTGTACCAACGTAAATTTTAATCAAAAGGACATCACAGTTTTGACAATTTATTATAAACGTTTGTTAGAGCATGGTGTGCATATAATGATTGAGGTAAAGTTGGTTTTATTTTCACACATTTGACCGCAGGTCTGTGTGTTTTTCTGCTCCTCTCTTGACGTTTACACCTCAGCACTGCTTTTATTTCTGCTCAAGGATGCAAAAGTTCCCACATATATCACATTTAGGCTGTTGTTTTTATCGTCTGCCGGTATCGACTTTGTTTTCTGGGGAATTTAAAAGGATATTTTTTGAAGGCTGTGTTTTCAATGCAATTTCAATGAATGGTGACTGATGTCAACTGTCCAAAATGACTTAAAATAGGTGTTAACTGAAATAACATGCGTCTATACTTAGTGTTTACTCTATTGAAAGTCATAATATAGCATTGTGAGAAGGATTTAACTGATTTTAAGTCGTTACTGAGGTAGTGACTGCGATGAAATGCAGCTGTCAAAAATGCTAGTCTAGAAAATGTTTTGTTTTGGTTGTGATTAGTGACACGAAGGCATTAAATAACTAAATTCTCCATCTCAATATCTAAATTGTACCAACGTAAATTTTAATCAAAAGGACATCACAGTTTTGACAATTTATTATAAACGTTTGTTAGAGCATGGTGTGCATATAATGATTGAGGTAAAGTTGGTTTTATTTTTACACATTTGACCGCAGGTCTGTGTGTTTATCTGCTCCTCTCTTGATGTTTACACCTCAGCACTGCTTTTATTTCTGCTCAAGGATGCAAAAGTTCCCACATTTATTACATTAGGCTGTCGTTTTTATCGTCTGCCTGTATTGACTTTGTTTTCTGGGGAATTTAAAAGGATATTTTTTGAAGGCTGTGTTTTCAATGCAATTTCAATGAATGGTGACTGATGTCAACTGTCCAAAATGACTTAAAATAGGTGTTAACTGAAATAACATGCGTCTATACTTAGTGTTTACTCTATTGAAAGTCATAATATAGCACTGTGAGAAGGATTTAACTGATTTTAAGTCGTTACTGAGGTAGTGAATGCGATGAAATGCAGCTGTCAAAAACTGCTAGTCTAGAAAATGTATTGTTTTGGTTGTGATTAGTGACACAAAGGCATTAAATAACTACATTCTCATTATCTAAATTGTACCAACGTAAATTTTAATCAAAAGGACATCACAGTTTTGACAATTTATTATAAACGTTTGTTAGAGCATGGTGTGCATATAATGATTGAGGTAAAGTTGGTTTTATTTTCACACATTTGACCGCAGGTCTGTGTGTTTTTCTGCTCCTCTCTTGACGTTTACACCTCAGCACTGCTTTTATTTCTGCTCAAGGATGCAAAAGTTCCCACATATATCACATTTAGGCTGTTGTTTTTATCGTCTGCCGGTATCGACTTTGTTTTCTGGGGAATTTAATGATATTTTTTGAAGGCTGTGCTTTCAATGCAATTTCTATGAATGGTGACTGAGGTCAAGTGTCCAAAAGGACATAAAATAGGTGTTAACTGAAATAACATGCCTCTATACTAAGTGTTTACTGTATTAAAAGTCATAATATAGCATTGTGAGAAGGTTTTCACAGATATTAAGTCGTTACTGAGGTAGTGAATTTGATGAAATGCAGCTGTCAAAAACTGCTAGTCTGTAAAATGACACGAAGGCATTAAAAAACACAATTATGTATCTCAATATCTAAATTTTATCATCATAAATTTTAATCAAAATCACAGTTTTGACAATTAAATATAAAAGTTTGTTAGAGCATGGTGTGCATTTAATGAGTGAGGTAAAGTTGGTTCTATATTCACACATTTGGACATTCTCCATAATAATGAAATTTCAGAAAGGTATTCCTAATAATGATATTATATTAGCAGCCAACGACTATCAAGGTATAACATTGCTTATAGTCAATTAAATTGTGCTAAAAGTGTTTTAAAGTCCTGTTTACTTGTGATTTCAGCTATTTTATTCAAATTACCATGGTAAACAATATAGGGAGCCTGTCACAATTTGTCACTGAATGAGTGTGTTCCTATAAAATCAACTTTACCTCAGTCATTTAATGTTGGAGTAAAAATATTATTTAGAGGACATAACTATAAAAAAAAAGATTGGGAATATTTGAGGATAGGTTGCTGTTGAAAAAGTAGTTTAAAGATAATTAAGTAAATTGTGCAATTACATTAAGTCATCTTAAAGTTATAATGTGTTTATAAATGTATGTTCTAATATCTTTCGTCCATGCTGACTTTGTATTTAAAGAAATAATAGCCTTTATATATATTTTTTTCAAAAATTTTAATTGTTACTTTTAATTGAACTTTTAATTAAACTTTTTTACATTTTTTATTTAATTTAATTAAATTTTAATTGTAATTTTCAGTTTGAAATGTCTAGATGTTTTTATTATCTTTATTTTGAGTTATTTAGTTTAATTTCCTTTTTATAATTGAAAACAATGTCATTTACAAAAAACAAAAATACTTTTCATTTCATGGTTTTACTTTCAGTTTTAGTAGACTATAAAAACCCTCATGAGCCATGTACAAAGATGGAAAAAAAATGATGTTGCTACAAATAAACTAATTAATTAATAGTTATGACTTACACTCACCGGCCACTTTATTAGGTACACATTACTAGTACTGGGTTGGACCCTCTTTTGCCTTCTGAACTGCCTTAATCATTTGTGGTATGGATTTAACAAGCTACTGGAAACATTCCTCAGAGATATGGTTCATATTGACATGATAGCATCAGTTGCTGCAGATTTGTCGGCTGCACATCCCTGATGCAAATCACCTGTTCCACCACATCCCAAAGGTGCTCTATTGAGTTACGATCTGGTGACTGTGGAGGCCATTTAAGCACAGTGAACACATTGTCATGTTCAAAAACCAGTTTGAGATGATTCGCGCTTTATAAAGTGGTGTGTTATCCTGCTGGAAGTAGCCACTAGAAGATGGGTACACTGTGGTCATAAAGGGATGGACATGGTCAGACTCAGCAACAATACTCAGGTAGGCTGTGGCGTTTACACGATGCTCAATTGGTACTGTAGCCCATCCGCCTCAAGGTTGGACATGTTGTGCGTTCAGAGATGCTCTTCTGCATACTTTGGTTGTAACGAGTGGTTACTTGAGGTGTTGCCTTTCTGTCAGCTCCAATCACTCTGTCCGTTCATTGGTGAAAATCCCAGTAGATCAGCAGTTACTCAAACCAGCTCGTCTGGCACCAACAACCATGCCGGGTTCAAAGTCACTTAAATCATCTTTCTTCCCCAATCTGATGCTCGATTTGAACTTGTCTCTTTGTCACATGCCTAAATGAAGAGTTGCTGCCATGTGATTGGCTGATAAGAAATTTGCGTTAACAAGCAGTTGGACAGGTGTACCTAATAAAGTGGCCGGTGTGTGTATATACAGCTTTAGATTGCTTCTCTCTAAACTATTTTAGATTTTCCCTTTTTTTCAAGATCATGGAATTGCTAAATGTTAAGTCCATAGATTTTTGACTTCACAATGCTACAATAATCATATGACACCTCTGTTATTATTCATCCACAGCTTCTGTGTTTTTAAACACTCTGACACCTAAATTCTACGTTGCGCTCACTGGAACCTCCTCGCTCATCTCGGGCCTAATTTTGGTGAGTCTTTTTTGGGTTTAATGAAATGCACGTAAAATAATGACACTAAATAAACAATTGAAAACAATTGGTTATACCATGGGAAGGAATGCTGAAATGTTTTTTAATAGAAACTATGCAGGCCAGGCTAGCAAATTGTAACAAAAATAAATAAAAAAATAATAAAAAAACAAACAAACCTGTAATAGCAGCTATAGGATGTCCAGTGCTAGTTACGATGTCTTTTTGTTGCCTTTGAAAATGCTGTGTAAACGATTATTAGTATTTTTATTGTTTTTATTTGACTGATTTGTTAAATTCACAGTATAATTAGATATATTACACAAGCTGGATTCACTGGTCAGATACACTAGACCACAGGTGTCAAACTCAGTTCCAAAAGGGCCGCAGCTCTGCACAGTTTAGTTCCAACCCTAATTAAACACACCTGATCAAACTAATTGAGTCCTTCAGGCTTGTTTGAAACTTACAGGTAAGTGTGTTGGAGCAGGGTTGGTACTAAACTGTGCAGAGCTTCGGCCCTCCAGGAATTGAGTTTGACACCCCTGCACTAGACATTTAGCACATCAAGGACAACTGCTGGTTACAATGGGGTAATGCAAAGAAAGTATTAACTAAAACATGATAAAAAAGATAAAAAATAGATTTTCCTCATTAACTCTCACTCAAGTGCTTTTAAACATTTAGGAATTTCTTTCTTTTGTTTAACTCAAAACAAGATATTTCGAAGAATGTTAGAAAATATTAGCCATTGACATCCATAATAGGAACAGAAAATACTATAGAAGTCAATGGCTGTGTTCTTCAACAGCCAAAACATGGCTGATAAAAAAAAGCATTTTTCTAGACAAATGTTCTATCATAAGGAATATCGTTATCTTAATACTTAACGACATTGCATATTTTTCCAGTATCGTGCAGCCCTATACGTGCAGGATAAGTAAATGATGACAGAATTTTAATTTCAGATCATTATCGTTTGATGGTGTGGACAAAGATATAGTTTTTTATAATATTTATATCATTCTTGGTGTTAACAGCGTATAAATAAGCAGCTTGAGTGTCATTAGTTTAATTTCAGATAATTGAAATTAAAATTCTCTTGATGTCGTGTGCTTCAGATATTTGAGTGGTGGTACTTCAGAAAGTACGGCACGTCCTTCATCGAGCAGGTTTCGGTCAGTCACCTGCGTCCTCTGCTGGGCGGAGTGGAGAACAGCGGCTCTGCTGGACTCTTCTCATCAGTCAATGGAGATGCTGAGCCCAGGAGCAATGTAGCAGGTTTGGAAAAGTTACCACTACATGGTATCATACAAAAGAATTTGAACATCAAGCTGTTCATTTTGCTTATTTATTATTATTATTTGTTTTCCAGAATGTAAAGTGTGGAGGAATCCACTCAATTTATTTAGAGGAGCAGAGTACAGCAGGTGTGTTGTTGGACCATTTTTAAACTCTTTTTAACTTAATTTTAATTAATTAAAATAATTTTTTTTTTAAATAAAAATTTTAACTCTTGTAAACTTTATTATTTTCTTTTAAATATTTAAGAATTTGGAAAAAAAACAGATTTCAGTAGTTTGTTTCTCTTAAAGCATTCAAAATGTAAAAATTCTTTACACATTTGAACAATATATTTTAAAATATTGAATCTAATTAGCAATTTGTCAAAATGTTACCATGTTTTGATCATGATATTACTGCATAAGCCTATTTTTATTAATTAAAAACTATTAAACAAAATAATCCACACCTAAAAGTGAAATTTATTTAAATAGATGAGACATTTTGTTAAACATTTAATAAATTACATCTATAAAAATATGTAATCTTATATTTACCAGTATTAATGAAGGAAATGGGCGAGGCAGTGGCGCAGTAGGTAGTGCTGTCGCCTCACAGCAAGAAGGTTGCTGGGTCACTGGTTCAAACCTCGGCTCAGTTGGCGTTTCTGTGTGGAGTTTGCATGTTCTCCCTGCCTTCGCGTGGGTTTCCTCCGGGTGCTCCGGTTTCCCCCACAGTCCAAAGACATGCGGTACAGGTGAATTGGGTAGGCTAAATTGTCCATAGTGTATGAGTGTGTGTGTGGATCTTTCCCAGAGATGGGTTGCGGCTGGAAGGGCATCCGCTGCGTAAAAACTTGCTGGATAAGTTGGCGGTTCATTCCGCTGTGGCGACCCAGGATTAATAAAGGGACTAAGCCGACAAGAAAATGAAGGAATGAATAATGAAGGAAATGTAATTCTTTTTTTAATGATCAAAAACAATAAATGTTACTTTGAAAGCTTTAAATAAAAATAATGTTTTTATCTGCATAAACTTTCGAATGCAGATTAAAAAAAGAAAAGAAAAAACATTTCAATGCACAAATGTTTATTTAGTTTGGTGTACATATTTTGTGCATTCCCAGGTCTTAAGTGACCTGGATATGGAGCATGATTTTCTTCATTATTATAAAAAAATAATTTTTAAAACAATCTGATAGGAATAGAGAATCTAAAAATATGACTACATTCTCATAATAATAATAACAATATTATTAACAGTAATAAATAATAATTATGATGATGATAATAACAGTACATAAAAATATATACAGTAAAGTTAGAATTATTAGCCCCCCTGAATTATTAGCCCCCTTTTTATTTTCCCCCCAATTTCTGTTTAACGAAGAGAAGATTTTTTTCAACACATTTCTAAACATAATTTCTAAAAACCTTTATTTTATCTTTGCCATGATGACAGTAAATAATATTTGACTAGATATTTTTCAAGACACTTCTATAAAGCTTAATGACATTTAAAGGCTTAACTGGGTTAATTAGGTTAACTATGCAGGTTAAGGTAATTAGACTAGTTATTGTATAACGATGGTTTGTTCTGTAGACTATCAGAAAAAAATAGCTTAAATAGGCTAATAATTTTGACCGTAAAATGTTTTTTTATTTTTTATTTTAAAAGCTGCTTTTATTCTAGCCTAAATAAAACAAACAAGACTTTCTCCAGAAGAAAAAATTTTATCAGACATACTGTGAAAATTTCTTTGCTCTATTAAACATAATTTGACATATATATATATATATATATATATATATATATATATATATATATATATATATATATATATATATATATATATATATATATATAAAGTAAAAAAAATCAAAGGGGTCTAATAATTCTGACCTTAACTGTATATATTTATATTTTTTGCAATAATTGTTTTTAGAAAGTGTCTTTAGATTTTTTAGATTATTTTATGCAACACTTCTGTGACAAAATGTACTTTAAATTCATCATTTATGAGTTAGATGTGTATTCCTTGATGATTTTTCCTGTCCAGGTACACTTGGGTGACTGGTAAAGAGCCCCTGACTTACTATGACATGAATTTATCAGCACAAGATCATCAGACCTTCTTCTTGGGAGACACTCAGCAGCTCAGACCAGAGGACTCTGGTTAGTCTTATGCTCTTCTACTTGTAAACAAACACAGATTGACCTGAAGTGAGTCTAATGATGGTAGATGTTTCTCTTGTTTGTCCGACAGTGATGCAGAAGGCCTGGAGGGAGAGGAACCCGCAGGCACGCATTCGAGCAGCTTATCAGGCCATTGAGCTGAACCGCGAGTGAGTGCCCTAACTTTCTTTGTGTTTCATCAGGGTTATTGAAGTTAAATAAAGGTAAAGTCTGTAAAATGTGTGCTATTAAAAATAAAAATATATCCAGCATTATATCCATGTTTTCCATATATGTATACAGTGCTTAGCATAATTGAATATACCCAATTTTAAAAATTTAATAATATTTTTATTAGTTTCTCAGTGAATATAGGCAATGTATTTTGGAGCATTTAAACTAAACAGATTTATTAAACAGATATATTTATTAAAATAATATTTTAATCACCAAACATATTTAAAAATTGAAAGATACATTTTTGCTTTTCTTGATTATTCCACTTTCTTTTAAATTTGTATTTAATATTTTTTTCTAATATATAAATTTGGGTGTGGTAGTTTTTGGACCATTATCATAAGTTATTTTGTTATGTTGTTAAGTAATGTTGTATTTTGTTAGATAAGCTCCAGATTTAGCTTCAGTACTGACTAAACTAATAAACTTGCACAAATATAATGTTATATAGCTTCCTATTAAAATATAAATTAAAAAAATTGTTTTTATTTGATTTGTGAGGGGTGTACTTTTATATATTGAGCACTGTATGTAAATATGTACATTGTATATGTATATGTACATAGTTGAAGTCAGAATTATTAGCCCCCCTTTGAATTTTTTTTCTTTTTTTAATATTTCCCAAATGATTTTTAACAGAGCAAGGAAATTTTCACGGTATGGCTGATAATTTGTCTGGAGAAAGTCTTATTTGTTTTATTTCAGCTAGAATAAAAGCGGTTTTTAGTTTTTCATAAACCATTTTAAGGTCAAAACTATTAGCCCCTTTAAGCTATATATTTTTTCGATACAGAACAAACCATCGTTAACCTAATTAACCTAGTTGAGCCTTTAAATGTCACTTTAAGCTCTATAGAAGTGTCTTGAAAAATATCTAGCAAAATATTATTTACTGTCATCATGACAAAGCTAAAATAAATCAGTTATTAGAAATGAGTTATTAAAACTATTATGTTTAGAAATGTATTAAACTCATAATTCACTCACACACACACACACATATATATATAATGGAAAACATGGATATGATGCTGGATATATTTTTTATTTTAAATTAATTTTAAATAATTAAAAATGATTTAGTCAAAATTATTAGCCCTCCTGTGAATTTGTTTTTCAATTTTTTTTAATAATATGCCTATAATAATAATTATATTCCTATAATGCTTTTTTTTCTGGAGAGTACATATCTTTATATTAATTTGATAAGTTGTTATAAAAGAAAATACAAGTTTATATATAGACATAACAAAAAATAATAATTACACAACAATACATGCACAATGTATTTGCACCGTTTTGTGTTTTTTTTTTTTATTTGATTTTATCCATCAGTAATTTTATTGTATCCATCAGCAATAAATTAAATGAATATTAAGTTAAAATTAGCATAAAATAATATAATATATTTGGTTATAAAACTATTAAATTATACATTTTAATGCTGAATAATGCTAAATTGAAAAGCTTCTAAACTTAAAAGCTTATATTTAAAAAAACTTAATGGTTTCATCGTTTAATAATAATATAATTTTAATCAAATGTCAAAATTAACATTATTTCATTGCATTGCACATTACTAACTATAGCTTAAAAAATAATAACTTGATTTTCTGTGTCAGTGCATCTCTAATATGAACACAATATAAACATGTTGTTTTCTATTTCTCCATGGCAGATGTGCTGCAGCTTATGTGCTTCTGGCTGAGGAGGAAGCCACAACCATCACAGAAGCAGAGCGACTCTTCAAACAAGCTCTCAAAAGTGGTATGAAGCGTTCGCACTATCACACATTCACACATTCACACCCCGCTTACAGTAACTCACACTGTTGTTTTTGCTGTTGCTTTTGCTGTTTCTTTTACAGCTGGCAAAGACACCAATCTTGTGGTTTACATCAAGCGCAGACTGGCCATGTGTGCTAGAAAACTGGGCCGCATCAAAGAAGCTGTAAAGATGATGAGAGATGTGAGTGAACCATATGACACAGATAACATTCAGATCTTGTGGCTGTATAAAGTGTATATTCATCATTCCAGTGCATAGTAAGTTCTTTACTGTAACTTATTTTATTTTTATTTTTTGACCTAAGGGATTAGTCAGAATGATTCAGCGTCACTTTAATTTATTGCTGATATTATTGTGCTTAAAATTTTCTGTGTTCAGTTTTTTTTAATAAATGTTAAGGCTCAGTACACACAGTTCCATACATGTTGTTACTCCCTATTTGCAGAAAATCGTCAGGGAAGGTTACTATTTATAAATGTCACTAATAATTAAAATTAATTTTTAAATCAACTCTTTAAATAAATTAAAGTTGAAAGGGAAACTTTACATTTGAACTGTATATATCTTATAGCTTATTTGACATTTAATTCATATATGCCTGAACATATACACACAAATAGCATTTGACTAGAAATGTGTTTAATTTGACTTTACTTTTGCTTTATTTCATGTTATTTTATTTTATGCCATTTAAAAATTATATTTTATTTTATTTTGCCATTTTTTTATATTATTGTACACCATTTTGCATTTGATTGCCATTATTTTTGGTTATTTTATACGATCTTTAACTATTATCAATTTAGTTTATCATATGTTTATTTATTAATTAGAATTATTTAAATGTAAATTTTATTTATCAATGAAATCCCACCACCCCCCGCCCCCGGACCTACACTACCCAACCTCCTCCAAGCTGGGATCAAACGGACAACTGTCCAAATGGGAGTCGGTTGCTCTAACATAGAGGCTAAAGACTATGGCCTCTAGTGTCTGTCGCTAGAGCATCTTTAGAGGTCAGAGGAGTGAAGTTTACTCGCATAGCACTTCACTAGCTGGCCTCAGTTACACTCACCCCCTAAACCCCACTTTCATCGCGAATGAGCCCCCATGTGTAACCCATCGGTCCTACTGCACCCAACCCAGTCTGGCGTTTCCAGCATTTCTTTGTATGAGAGTTAGTTGCTCTAACAAGGAGGCTAAAGACCATTGTCTCTAGCGTCTGTCAAAAGAGAACACCTTTAGAGGTCACAGAAGTTAAATTTACCGGCACAGCACTTCACTAGCTGGTTTCCGTTACTCTCACCCGCCTAAACCTCACTTCCGTTTCAGACGAGCCCCCATGTGTAACCCACCGGTCCTGCTGCACCCAACCCAGTCTGAGCTGGGATTGAACTGGCTATACTTTGTATAAGAGTGAGTTGCTCTAACAGGGAGGCTAAAGACCATGACCTCTAGCATTTGTCACAAGAGCACCTTTAGAGGTCAGAGGAGTGAAGTTTACCTGCACAGCACTTCACTAGCTGCCCTCCGTTACACTCAGCCCCCTAAACCTCACTTCTATCCCGAACGAGCCCCCATGTCTAACCCACCGGTCCCACTGCACCCAACCCAGTCTGAGCTGGGATCGAACTGGCAATGCTTTGTTTTGAAGTCATTGCTTTAACAAGGAGGCTAAAGACCATGGGCTCTAGCGTCTTCGCTAGCTGGCCTCCATTATGTATATCAAATTTAAACAAAATAAAACATAAATAAAATAAAAAATTAAATGTAATAAAATGAATAGCTCTTTTATTTTGTAGGCCATTTTGCAGTTTACTGTACATATTTTTGGTTTATTTATTATATGCAGCTCTTTATTATATTGTATTTTATCTGTTAATTTATGCTTTGCCATTTGTAATTTATTTAGTTCATTTATTTATTTCTTCAAATTAGTTTTGGCATGTTTTTATATTTAGGTCATTTTTATTTAATATATTTGTTCATAATATTATTTATTATATAACATTCTGATGTGTTGAATTTCTGTTTCCTTGTACAGTTAATGAAAGAATTCCCTTTACTGGGAATGTTAAATATTCACGAAAACCTTCTAGAAGCGTTATTAGAGCTTCAGGCCTACGCTGATGTACAAGCAGTCCTTGCAAAATATGATGGTGAGCGGATTTAGCTGTCATTTTACTGTACATTTCACACAACATCAGGAAGAGCTAATACTGTGTACATACTAAGTTCTTTTATTATCTACTCGATTTTTGTCCCCCTTTAGACATCAGCTTGCCAAAATCAGCTACTATATGCTACACATCTGCCTTACTAAAAGCCAGAGCGGTGTCAGATAAGTAAGTGTTTCACATGCGGGAAAGCATGCAAGGATTTATTTTCCTCATGTTTAATATGGTAGCATGTTATGTGTTGTTTATGGATGATAGTTTCGGTATGATTTTCTTATGACAGGTTTTCACCCGAGGCAGCATCTAGACGAGGTCTCAGCACAGCAGAGATGAATGCAGTCGAGGCCATTCACAGAGCAGTGGAGTTCAACCCACACGTACCAAAGGTCTGTTACATGCTTTTATAGCACTCGCAATTTACCTCCTGCCTAACATGCCAATCGCTGGTAAATAACATTTACAAAAAAATTGCATGATCTTCTGAGTTTCGGTCCTTTCTTTATTTATCGCAAACAATGCTGGATGACACCCACAGCAACATATGCGTTAAATCATGTCTGTGGTTGTTAAAATAGGGATGCACAAGAAAAGGGCCAGAATGGTTTTGAAGAGTTGAAGTCATTGATCAAAATAGTAAAGTTTTATTAGTTTTCAGGTGGTGCCTTTCGACTATCAATTTCATCTACACAACAGTGCTTAAGCAGTTCTATTACCGTGAAAAATATTGGGGACATTTTTAAAGCTGTTTTTGAGTCGTTAAGAAGACCGTGTTTATTTGAATATTTCAATTTTATATAGCAATGTTCTATTATAATTTAATTAAAAGTGTCATTTATTTCTGTGATAGCAAAATAGAATTTTTTAAAGTATTGTTAAGGCCTGTTCACACCAAGCACGATTCGATAAAGATAAAGTTCTAAAAATCGTTCACTGTGTTAAAGAGTAGCATAGTTTACACCATAACTACAACAATAAAGATACAGAAGAACGATATTATTTTAATCACTTTCAGAGTGATTTTATTCCCAGTTGATGAACAATAAAACACTGACAGCCAGTCAGAATCCATTGATCAAAGGGCTTGCAAAATTAAGGTCTGTCCACATGAACGCCGCTATTTTCAAAACCGGAATCTTTATTTTATTTTATTTATTTATTTATTTTTATTTTTTGCTGTTTGTCCACACAAAATGGCTGGGTTCACACTTGGGTCCGCTTGCCCACCTGGAATAGTTAAAGCCCTCCCAGAAGTGAAGATGGGGGCGTGGGAAGGGGGGTGGCATCACGTTCGTCCGCTACACCACCGGTTCACACCAAACGTGAAAGACATGAATGAGGCAAAATCTGCACATTCATGGCAAATGAATTGCGTATTCTGCATTGTTAAACTGGGAGACGGCAATCCGCCTCTGTACTCATGTTTGCATTGACTTGAATGCAATTTACTCTTGAAATATATCTAATTCCATCTTTGATTTGAACCAAGTATAAAAGTGTCATTATCGCCACCTGTTGGTTTGGTATGCCAATAACATGCATCACAGTGAGTTTTTGCATTTTCATGTGGACAGATTTCTAAAAAAAAAAACGGGTAAACAGTTTATAAACATATCTATGTACGTGTGGACATGGCTTTAAAGATACAGACAACACTGTCGAGAAGCACACTGCTTGATATTAAGCCCTCTTTTAAAAGATTATTCAATGGCAATGACTCTCGTGGAAAGAATTGGTTAATACCATGGGAATTCATAAAAAGCACTTTCATAATGGAAGATGTGAAAGTAATGCAGGCAAATGTACAGTCACAAGCTCAATATATGTTCAGATGCGGTAGTAAAGACACCTGCTGGTTAAAGGGATTATGCCGAATTAAAAGCATAATATAAAAACAAGTACATTGTTTATCTGTGAGCACACAAATATATTGTGTGTTTTTTATATTTATCGTTATCATGCTTGGTGTGAATGAGTCTTTACTTATAATGCAATTTGTTAAAATTATGATACTTTTTCAAAATGTAGTGTATCTTTGAAATCAAAATATATGTAACAAAATAAAATAAATGTTTTTGCTGTCACTTTTGATCAGTTTAATAATAATTTTTTTTTTTTTTAAATATTGTTGGAGAGCTGATAGTCTAGTGATCAGTCCACGGACATGTAGCGAAACTTGCGGGTAACCCGAGTTTGAGTCACAACTTGTAGACATTTACAATCCCACTCTCTTACTTTCTCTCTTTCTAACTTCACTCCCTGTCAGCTGCTGTCCTCTCATAATAAAACCAAAATGCCAAAATAATAATAATCCAAATTAATAATTAATAATTTGTTAATCCAAATTTCTGACAGCAATTAATTTAAATTTCCTAATAAATGTTAAAAAATAGATTCAAATGATCACTTGATAATTCATTTAGCAGATATTTATTTTTATATTGCAGATATTTATTTAGTGCTCTGGTTTCACCCACAAGTCCAAAAACGTGGTACAGGTGAATGGGGTAAGGCTGAATTGTCCGTAGTGTATGTGTGTGAATGAGAGTGTATGTGTGTTTCCCAGTGATAGATTGCAGCTGGAAGGGCATCCGCTGCGTAAAACATATGCTGGATAAGTTGACGTTTAATTCTGCTGTGGTGACCCCGGATTAATAAAGGGAATAAGCCAAAAAGAAAATGAATGATTGAATAAATGAAGTATCTGGGTCTGCTTTATTCTACTGTTATTCATGAGTGCAGATGTATTGTCATGACCAGGAGGTGATGCTGTTGTAGTATTTACTGTAAAGCACACTGTCATCCTCTGCACTAAAAACAAACTTTACCTTCACGTCAGAAGCTCCTTATTCACAGTTCTACCCTGAACCAGGTATCAAGTGGGCTTGTGGAGCTAAGTCTGCCAAATAAAAGAATAGCTCTTCCAAAAAAGAAACTTCTGTCATCATTTTCTCACCAACAACATCAGTTTCCTTCTTCTGCTAAACACAAAAGAAGCTATTTTAAAGATTGTTGATTGCCAAACAGAGTAGAAAAACAAGTGAAGTCAGTGCTTATCACAGAGTGTTTGCTTACCAAAATTAAGCTTAAATAGTTTTATTCATTGCCGTCAGCAGTAGAAACTCCAAAGTACATGATAAGCAAATACTGACTTTTATTTTGGGTGAACTATCTCTTTAAGCCATGTTTATGTTTATGGTAAAAATTACATCACCTTTGATTTTCTTTTTGATCTTGAAAATTGTTTTGACCCACATCGTCTATGTCTTGCTTTGTACCTAGCTCTGACTCGCCCTTTTCAAAAACACTTGGTCAGACTTCAAAGAGAGCAACCTCTTCACACCCAAACACACCTTCGCAGATGAGGGGGTATTTACACATACGCGTGTTTCCAGACATGCTGCATCAGACTACAAAGTGTGCACCTGTTTGACATGTGCAGCAAATATAAACACACACTCATACACCTGGTCTTTCATATGCCAAATCTGCCCCTGCGGGAAGAAGGACACTACATGAAGAGCTAGAATGGTGTTGCGTTGAATGTCACTGTACAGTATGGCGACCACTTCTGATAGAGCCCATAATATACAGTTCAATACAAAATTATTATTATTATATATAGTTATTGTTTTTTTTATATATATCTACAAGGGCTGTTTAAGAGAAAAATATTTTTTTACAGCACAATATATTTAATAAATAATTTCATTCATTCATTCATGCAAACTCCACAAAGACTCCAACTGACCCAGCCGAGGCTCGAACCAGCGACACTCTTGCTGTGAGGCGATTATGCTACCCACTGCGCCACCATGTTGCCCATAAATAATTTCAAATAGCTAATTTATTTTGTCTTTGTCATGATGACACAGTACATAATATTTGACTAGTTATATAAGATACTAGCATTCAGCTTGAAAGTGCAATTTAAAGGCTTGCCAAGATTATGTCAGTGGTTAAATAGGCAAGTCATTGGAAAACTGGTCAAATATTTTTTCATTCATTCATTTTCTTTTGGCTTAGTCCCTGATTTATGAGGGGTCACCACAGTGAAATGAACCACCTAAAATAAATATTTATTCATTATTATTATTCATTATATGATGGTGCGAAATATCAGCTTGATCTCACGATCTTAGTTTTGTCAGTTTAGTGGTTGATTTGTTAGAATTCGTACAAGTTCAGTCATATGAAATTGTACAATTTTAAAAAGTAGGCATGTCACCCAACCCCACCCCTTAACCCAACTGTCATTGGGTGATGAGCAAAAATTATACTAAATTATACTAATTAGATCATGCAAATTCATACGAATTAGCCATTAAATCAAAAAGTGACAAATTGCTGTGATATAGCCTTGGAAATATAGCTGTTTCAGAAGGTAAAATTTATGATTCATTTGATTAATTAACCGGTGAATCCAATATATTTGTTGATGCCATGATACCTTTTTTTTGGTCAGAATTATTTGTTCAAAATAAAGTGCGACCAATATGCATTAACTTGATTTAGAAATGTTCTTTTACTATTACTTATGATCAATCTACCGCATCCTTCCTGAATAAAATAATTCAATTGTCAAAAAACAAACCAATCTAACATCAATACTTTTGAATAGTGCTGCTTTTCTCTATTTCAGTGGGCAACAGTGGCTGTCAAAGCGTCATTCATTCATTCATTTTCCTTTGGCTTAGTCTCTGATTTATCAGAGGTTGCCACAGCGGAATGATTTTCCATCTTATCCAGCATATGTTTTACACAACGGATGCCCTTCCAGCTGCAACCCAGTACTGGGAAACACCTATACACTCTCACATGCACACTCATTCACTACAGCCAATTTAGTTCATCCAATTCACCCATAGCCCATGTATTTGGACTGTTGCGGAAACCAGAGTACCCGGAGAAAAACCCACATGAACATGGGGAGAACATGCCAACTCCACATTGTAATGCCTACTGGCTCAACCAGGACTTGAACCAGCGACCTTCTTGCTGTGAGGTGACAATGCTAACCACTAATCTACCGTGTCACCCAATCTAAACATCATTTATAAACAATAAAATCATGTATTTTTCAGGTACATGCTTTAATTGATTGGTAAATGCAATAATTTGTATCTGAAGTGACCTCAACGTTTATTGAAAAAGCCCATAAATATGCATAATACAGTGCATGATGTCATCCGTCACCTGAACCTCCTCTCCTCGTCTCAATCAAACACCCTCTTTGGTGATGTCATGGCTCTGGGTCCGGACAGTCATGTGAAAAGAGATACGGCTCAGACTGAGACAGAGGCTTATAGGAGTTCAGCAGGGGCTTAGGGGGAACCTCCACATAAAAGAGACCCATCACTGACACTTGATCCGCCATAAAAGAGCTGATCGTGTTTGTGTGCGAGCATTGCGTAGGACAGCTGCCTGTCGAATGTCAGCATGATCATAAAGCTAAATTACCCATGTCTACGACGCACGTGTTTGTGTGCATTCTGGCTTAAACACAGTGGTGATTCTTACAGATCGGTATGTTGGGGTGTTTGATTTAGGTGTTCATTTAGAAGGTGCACTTGTAGTGGGAATCAGTCGAATAGCTGTAATATACCATAATAATCACAGCTAGGGGTATTTGGGAAGGTTATGCTGTATATAATACCATTTAATCCTCCTGGATTGCCCTCTACAACATTCACCCCAGGGTTTGAGTCGGGCACACGCACACACTATATGTGAAAGCCTGGGACACATTTCATCCCAATATCAAGGGGGAAAGCAAAATTTAGACTTTTGATTGTGTTCTTTTTAAGTGGTTGGTTTGATGTCCTTTTTTAATATCTTTGACATGATCTTTTTTCCCCTGCATATTTCCATATTATCTGTTCTATGCATTTTATATAAGGAGGGGCTCTATTTTAATGTACCTAATGTTACATTTTAACGGTTTAAATAAAATTACTATGTAGATTTATGGCTTTTAATTTCTTTTCAGTAATGAAAACAGATAACTGATGTTTACTGCACATTTGATAATGTTTTACTGTACATACATTTATAGCAATTTTAAACGTACATGCACAAAATTAAATCAATTGATCGAATTAAATAGAAAAAGCACATCTATCAATCCATCCATCCATCCATCCAACTATTAGTCCATCCATTTATCTGTTGTCAATCCATCCATCCATATTTCATCTTTCCATTCATCCGTCCGTCCATCCATCTATACGTCTGTCTGTTCGTCCGTCCGTCTGTCCATCCATCTATTCATTCATCCATCCTTGTATCTCTTTCCATTCATCCATCCAACCATCCATTCATTCATCCATCCATCCATCCCACTGTTCCATCCATCCACTCATCCCACTGTTCCATCCATCCCATTCTTCCTTCCTTCCTTCCTTCCTTCCTTCTATCCTTCCTTCTATTCATTCATCCACACATCCCGCTCTTCCATCCATCCATCCATCCCACTCTTCCATTTATCAATCTATCCATCCCATTCTTCCATCCATCTTTCCACCCCTCATTCCATCCATCCTTCCATCCATCCTTCCTTTCTTCCATCCCTCCATCCATCCATTTATCCATCCATCCATCCATCCATCCTACTGATCCATGCATCCCCCCTCCCATTGTTTTTCCTTCCATCCATCCACACATCCCACTCTTCCTTCCATCCGTCCATCCAACCCACTCTTCCATTCATCCTTCCACCCCTCCTTCCATCTATCCACAAATCCCAATCTTCTATTCAACCATCCGTCCATCCCACTCTTCTATTCATCCCTCCATCCCACCCTTCCTTCCTTCCTTCCTTCCATCCTTCTATCCATCCATTCAACCATCCCACTGTTCCCCATTCATCCATCCTTCCTTCCTTCCTTCCTTCCTTCCTTCCTTCCATCCAAGAACACTTCTTTTCTTCCTTCCATCCTTCCTTCTTCTCTTCCTTCCATCCTTCCTTCCTTCTTTTCTTCCTTCCATCCTTCCTTCATTCCTACTTTTTCGTCCTTCCATCCTTCCTTCATTCCTACTTTTTCGTCCTTACATCCTTCCTTTATTTCTTTCTTCCTTCCTTCTTTTCTTCCCTTCATCTTCCTTCCATCCTTCCTTCATTCCTTCTTTTTCGTCCTTACATCCTTCCTTTATTTATTTCTTCCTTCCTTCTTTTCTTCCATTCATCTTCCTTCCTTCCTTCCTTCCATCTTTACTTCATTTTTTTCTTCCTTCCTTTTTTCCTTCCTTCTTTTTCTTCCTTCCCTCCTTTAAATAGGTTGGTTGATGAATGGATAGATTGCCACCATGAATATTGTTGTATTAAAGAAAAGAGGCTTTATCTGTGATAAAATGTGTGCATACATCTCTTTCATTTGAATAAGTTCTAATATATTTTTGTAGTTGTTGGTTTCACTAATGAGTGTTTTTGCTTTATGGTAATCAGAAATTAAGTTAGAGGTGTTTACTCGTGCCCCAAAAATATAATTTTATATTCTTTCATATTTAAAAATGTAGACAATTGTGGCGTATAAAAGTGTTTTTTTTTTTCTGTCATTACAGTATTTATTAGAGATGAAGAGTCTGATTTTACCACCCGAGCATATTTTGAAGAGGGGAGACAGTGAGGCAGTGGCATATGCCTTCTTTCACCTGCAGCACTGGAAGCGGGCAGAGGGGGCGCTCAACCTGCTGCACTGCACCTGGGAGGGCAGTACGTACACCGCATAAACTTTTTACACACCATTACATTCATGCATTGCAGACAATTACCATTCTCACTTGCAAAAAAACAACAACAATTTACCGGTTACAGAATTTTTATCATGAATTTTTTATAAATTATATTTTGTTGTTAGCTGAAAATGATCTCATTCAACACATTTTGGCTCTTGTAGCTTTCCGGATTATTCCCTACCCACTGGAAAAGGGTCATCTCTTCTATCCTTACCCAGGATGCACAGAGACCGCAGACAGAGAACTTCTGCCTTGTAAGTAAACACTGTATACACAGTTGAAGTCAGAAGTATATAATAGTGTCTGGATGCAGCCTTTATGATGCAAGCTGAGATTGCATCGCTCAGAGATGCAATGTCAAACACAATGCACTCAATGGAGCTAGTGACGTCACTGTGAGGGCTAGGGTTAGGGGTGGGGTAAGCGGAGCACATTAAAAAGCATTGGATGCAGCTCAGATTGCATCTGCACCAAGTCTGCAGCCAGACCCCTCTCGAATTATTAGCCCTTCTGTGAATTTTTTTAATTCTTTTTTTCAATATTTCCCAAATAATGTTTAACAGAGCAAGAAATTTTTCACAGCATGTCTGAAAATATTTTTTTCTTCTGGAGAAAGTCTTTTATATTGTTATATTTTGAATAGAATAAAAGCAGTTTTTTTTTTTAAATCCATTTTAAGGTCAAAATTATTTTCCCCTTTAAGCTATTTATTTTTGATAGTCTACAGAACAAACCATCGTTATACAATAACTTGCCTAATAACCCTAACTTGCCTAGTTAATATATACAGTTGAAGTCAAATATATCAGCACTACTGCAATTTCTTTCTTCAAATATTTCCAAAATGATGTTTAATAGAGCAAGTATTTTTTCACAGTATTTCCTATAATATTTTTTCTTCTGGAGAAAGTCTTATTTGTTTTATTTCAGCTAGAATAAAAGCAGTTTTTTATTTTTTAAACCATTTTAAGGTCAATATTATTAGCCCCTTTAGGCATTTTTTTTAGTTGTCTACAGAACGGTTATACAATGATTTGCCTAATTACCCTAACCTCCCTAATTAACCTAGTTAAGACTTTAAATGTCACTTGCTGTATAGAAGTGTCTTGAAAAATATCTAGTATAATATTATTTACTGCCATCATGGCAAAGATAAAATAAATCTGTTAGTAGGAATGAGTTATTAAAACTATTATGTTTAGAAATGTGTTTAAAAAAAATCGCTCTGTTATGACTTCAGTTGTACTAAAGATGCCCACAATAAATTGATTATTTGTCGATAATCCTTTAAACAAAGAAAAAAAGATAATTAAAGAAAATTACTATAATTGGAAAAACAGATCTGGGAATTTGTTTGAGATTGCGTTACATTTGGTTGCGACACATCTATTGTGGACAACATTATTAGATCTTTGAAAATTTAAAATGGATTAGCATATGATCTTAATGGTACTCAATTGGTACCTAATTGGTGATCTAGCTCATGAAAATGTAATATACACAGGGTGTCCACAGGGACTTGAAATAGTCTTAAAATGTCTTAAATTTCAAAAACTATTTTTTAGGCCTTAAAAAGTTTTAAATTCACCGAAATTTTGTCTTGTAGGTCTTCGATAATTGTAAACAGGTCTTTTCCTGTCTCCATGTAAAACTACCCAATCGGCCAACACACATCCAACCACCAACAATCCATTTCAATAGAACTTTTAACAAAACTCTATTTACCAATATGGTTTAAATATTGTCCTCTGTGTATTTATAGTGCATATATAGTCAGCAATCTGACTTGGACAGACTGTTGTGCATAGATTTAGTTTGTTAAAGTTTTTAAAGATTTTTTTAAGATAAGTTATGTGAAAAAATGTGTTAAAATATGTGGCCTTGAAATAACTGATTATAATACAATATTAAGAAAAGTCCTGTATAAGTCTGAAATGTCATTCATAAGGTCTGAAATTGGTTTTAAAAAGTCTTAAATAAGACTTTGTGAAACCTGCAGAAACCCTGATACAGTTGATTAAATTTTGTTTGTGCTACATAAAGGTGAAGAAAATGGGCGAATAGCTAAATGGCTTTAGCTTTAATCATAATCATGAGTAAACCCTGGACTTTTTTTTTTCATGTTCCAGTTTTTCTATAATAGGTTAAGCACATTTGGTAGAAAACATCTTGTACAGTAATAACAACTACTTGCTAACATGAACACACACATGCATCAGTTGCCAAAGTGTAAATATGAGAAGGTGCTATTGACACACCAAATTGTAAGCATAACATTTTGTTCTCTCAAGTTATCAATCGCTATTTCTTTTACAATCTCACTGGCCTTTAATTTACAAGTAAAAACTTTGTCTCTTTTTGTGGAGGATGTTTCTGTTTTGAGTATCAGTTGCATGTCTTGTATTGTAACATTGTGATTGCTGATTAATTATTTGATTAATTGATTAATTAAATGATGATTGATTGTGAAAATTGAAAATGTGGAAATGAACATCCCCAGTATACAGTGGGGGAAATAGGTGCCGTTGACTTGAAATTTTCACCGGATGTTGATAACAACCAAATAATTCCATATATGCAAAGAAAACAAAACTAATTAGTTTGCAAATTAAGTCGTGTGTAATAAAATGAAACGACAAAGGGGAAAAGTATTGAACACATGAAGAAAGGGAGGTGTAAAAAGGCAGTGAAAGCCCAGACAGCAGCTGAAATCTCTCAGTAGTTCTTCAGCTACTCTCTGCCCTTCATCATTGTAAATGAATATTAGCTGCTTGAGTCCAACATCTACATTATCAGGATGATGTCAATAAAACCAGGGTGGACATTTCAGCAAGACAATGATCCAAAACACAGCCAAGAAAAAGTCTTAAATGCTTTCAGAGAAAGGAAATCAAGCTGTAGAATGGCCTAGCCAATCACCTGACTAGAATTCGACATAAAATACAAATTAAAGATCAGATTTTATAGACGAGACCCACAGAACCTGTGAAAAACTCACACCTGAGCAATGCATGTGACTTCATTCTCCATATGAGAGGCATCTTTAAGCTTCCATAATCAAAAAATCCTTTTATATAAAGTATTAAATACATTTCAGTAGTTCAGTGTTTTCTTCTTGTGTCATTACACACATCATTTTTTTCAGATTTTTTATTTATTTATTTTTTTGGTATTTTTATGTTTGTATTGTTTGGGTTTTTACCAAAATCTGGTTCAGCTCCATGTCAACAGCTCCTCTTAAAATATTACTCACAGGAAAAAAGCTTGACATGTTCAATACTTATTTCACCCACTGTATATGCATTGGTATGTAGAAATATGAAGTGTTAACTTAAGCATATATTGTTTAAAAAATGTACAAAATTACTTATAGACATATTTTAAGCATATAAAACTCTCTTTTATTTGTCATCCAGCATTTCACGAGGTGTCAGTCTACCCGAAGAAGGAGCTTCCATTCTTCATCCTCTTCACAGCGGGCCTGTGCTCCTTCTGTGCCATGTTGGCCATGCTCACACACCAGTTTCCAGAGCTTATGGGCGTCTTCGTCAAAGCCGTAAGTATCTGCATGCCTCACCAAACCCAAAAATCTGTTTTTTTTTTTGTCCTCCTTAGCCCTTACTATTTACATATTTTTTGTTTAGAAGAGAAAGTACACAATTACTAAGCTTCCAAGATAAACATTTCACTGTGTTGCAAAAGAAGAATAAAGTTTCTGTAACAGCTCTCCAGACGGTACAAACCACAACCCCTTATTAGACCAATAACTGTCTGTGATGTTCTAGTAAAGGAACAAAATAAGCTGTGTTTTCCATTTTAACACCTCTGCTATCCCACATCATTATTTTGATTTATTTATAATTAGTGTAGCACTTTGATTATTGTTTGTTTTACATGTAAATTAAATGTTCCACTTAATTATGTACATAAAAGACTAAATTAATATTATTGTGTTTTATGTTTTTTTCAAGTGATGTTTACCAGAGCAAGGATATTTTTCCACAGTATTTTATATAATATTTTTCTTATGAAGGAAGTCGAAGTATGTTAGTTCGACTGGAATAAACCAAAATTATTTTTTAAAAAAATAAAGGGTTGATATTATTATTTTAACTAGCCCAATTTACCTAATTGAACTACTTATGCCTTGCACTTTAAGCTGAATACTAGTATCCTGCAAAAAAACTAGTAATGTATTAGGCCATTATGTCAAAGACAAATGAAATTAATAATTAGAAATTAGTTATTAAAACTATTACTGTTTCTCTATCTATTAAATATTGTTTGGGAAGTATATATTGTATATTATAAATCTTTGAAAAGTAGAATATTTTGTTAATACAAAAATTGAAGCTTTGCTATATTATACAATCATTATGTATAATGTTAAATTTTTCAAAACTAATTTTAATATTGCGTAATGAAAAAGTCTTTCCAAAATCTCAAAATATTAGAAAGATAGCTGTATAAAAAGTTGAATTCAGAATTATTAGCCCCCTAATTATTAGCCTCCTTGTTTTAATTTTTCCCAATTTCTGTTTAACGAGAATATTTTTTTAACACATTTCTAAACATAATAGTTTTAATAACTCATTTTTATTAACTGATTTCTTTTATCTTTGCCATGATGACAGTACTTAATATTTTACTAGATATTTTTCAAGACACTTCTATACAACCCAGATCACTTTATTAATAAGTTATTTGAGTCATTGCAGAGATGTATGGATGCAGTCTTCCAAGCTCATAGGAGTCATACACAATATTAATTCGCTTTCCATGATAAAAACACACAAAAACGATAAATGTTTTGGTCATTTGTGGTTTAAAATGACTCCGCAATTGTGGGCAGCACGGGGGATCAGTGGTTACCACTGTCGTTTTCACAGCAAGAAGATTGCTAGTTTGAGTCCCAACTGGGCCAGTTGGCTTTTCTGTGTGGAGTATGCATATTTCCCCTTATTCGTGTGAGTCTCCTTTCGATGCTCCGATTTCCCCCTCTGAAAGGGCATCCGCTGCGAAATTTAAACTCGCTGTGGTTCGTTCCGCTGTGGCGACCCCTGATAAATAAGACTAAGTTGAAGGAAAATAAATGATTTCACAAATTATAAGTGTTTTTGTGGCTCTGGGTTAATTATAATACTTATTTTTACATTGCAGATCCTGCGATGTGACTATTGCAGATGTGCACATTTCAATAACGACGCTGAAGTGATATATTATGCAGTCCTAATGTACATATTCTCAATACTCAATAACTTGCATTGAGTCAGTGAGGAAGGTAGGAGAAGAGAGAACAGACATTAAGTAGCAGAAGTGAAGACAAACAGGCTTTTAAATAGTTTGCAGAACAACCTTTAGCCTTTCCAATGGCCAGGATGAGCATTTAACTGCACTGCGTTCTTCTCTTATCACTGTTTACATTCATTCGGCTGAATTAATAGCGCATGATTGATTTCAGAACTACTTTTGAATTCTTGCTCCACACATCACGGAAGAGCCTCACCTTCGACACGCATTCAAAGTCGGTCTTTTCCATTATACTCCCTCCTTCGGCACATAAACGCTTTGTTCTTTGTCCACTACAAACATCTTGTTCTTCTAGTCCTAATTTGTAATTGCAAACAAACTCCTAAATTGCGAGGACATGAAGCCTCGTTGGTCTTTATCTTTTTATCAACCTCATTTGTCTTGATACAACATGTATTTACGTTAGCACTATCTATTTCCTAGATCTGGATTTAAAAAAGAAATGGACGATACCTCTCCAGGCTTTATCCTTCCTGGGGTTTTCCGAAGACTTCCTTTCCCAAATTCCGTCATAAACATCTGTTCATCCGTGAAATGTATCGCTTCATAAACACATTAGGGCCTTGTTTATGGTGGATTGAGCTGTGGTGGTTTTCAGGGGAATGGTTTCATTCCAGTTTTGTAGTCCTCTAGTTGGTTGCCATCCAGCGTTGTGTTTTTTTCTCCTCTTGTTTGTGTCTGTCAGGACCTCCATGCTGAATCCCAGAAGGACGAACTCTATCATACTTATGTCTCGCTCTTCAGACTCTTTAAGGGCAACTTTCTCTGAGAGCATTTGTGTAGTCTATGAATGAGCCAGACAACACACTAAACTTGTCCAAGCTTGCTACTTTGGACTTTGTTCGTGGTTCTTGTATATATGCACGTCAGCATCTGCTCAGATCAGCCACCCTCATACTTCAGTTTAAAGATGAAAGGCAGCACAATACAATTGAAGTCATAATTAATAATTCTCCCCAATTATTAGCCCCCCTTGTATATTTTTTACCCCAAATACTGTTTAGTGGAAACAAGATTTTTTTCAACACATTTCTAAACATAATAATTTTAATAACTCATCTCTAATAACTGATTTATTTTATCTTTGTCATGATGACAGTAAATAATATTAGACTAGACACTTCTATACAGCTTAAAGTGAAAATTAAAGACTTAATTAGTTTAATAATGCAAGTTAGGGTAATTACAGTAGGTAAATCATTGTAACAGTACTTTGTTCTTTAAACAACCAAAATAAATTTTGCTTAAGGGGGCTAACAATATTAACCTTAAAATGGTTTTAAAAAAAGATTAAAAACTGCTTTTATTCTAGCTGAAATAAAAAAAATAAGACTTTCTCCAGAAGAAAAAAATATTATAGGAAATACTGTGAAAAATTCCTTACTCTGGTAAATATCATTTGTCAAATATTTAAAAAAGAAATTCACAGGAGGGCAAACTATTTTGAGTTCAACTGTATTATATTAATTGGCAACATGTAAGTTTAAATCTGAATTTCTAAATATAAATCTAGAAATGTATTTATAAATCCTAAATATGACATTGAAGGCAAAATGATGAGTCCTCCTGTGAAATGTGTAAACTTTTTTCAAATATTTCCCAAGTGCTGTTTAATGGAGAGAAGATTTGGTATATTTTTCCAATAAATGTATTTTGTCTTTGCCATGATAATAGTATATAATATATTTAACTAGTTAATTTGCAAGATAATAAAATTCAGTTTAAGTGCATTTTAACTAAGTTCATTAAGTTAAATAACTAAGATAGGCCAGTTTTTGGACAACAGTGTTTTGTCTTTCTCACCCCCAACACTCAAAAAACAACAACAAAAAAACATAAAAATATCTAAAAAGGTTAAATATTTCATAGGAGGTATGTAAATATGTAAATATGAATAAAATGGGCCTAAAAGCCTAAAAATGTAAATGTGATTATGAATGTAGAAATATAATTCGTGAATCTATAAATGTATATTAAGTATGAATGTATATATGTCCACTGTCAATATAGAAATACAAAAAAACAGGTACAACTCTAAATATATTAAGGCAAATGTGAGTATATCTGAATATTAAAATAGTAAATCTGAATATAAAAATGCAAATCTCAATAAATATAAAAAAAAAAAAAAAAAAAAAATATATATATATATATATATATATATATATATATATATATATATATAATTATATAAAAGTATATTTTATAATATAAAGTATATTTTGAAAAAAAAAAAAAAAATATATATATATATATATATATATATATATATATATATATATATATATATATATATATATATATATATATATATATATATATATATATATATATATATATATATACACTGTAGGTAGAAGTCCCGGGTAAATCATATATTTTAATCTGAATATATAATTGTAAATTGTCTGTATATTCACACACATTATTCAATTTTGTATATATTACACAGTAAGTACAGTACAGAGTAAAAAAAAAAATTAAAATCTTGAATACATATTATTCAGGTCATTATGTAGGTTAGCATCACTACTTATAAATGTTACTCCACACAGATTCCTCTGACTGTTTCCTCTTTTTTTCCTGCAGTTCTTCAGCACCCTCTTTGCACCACTGGGCTTTTTTGCAGACAAGATGGAGAGTTTTATGCCCTCCTGCCTGTGGCATCAACTAACAAATGTCTGACCCGCACACACCCTTCACACACAGACACACACATACTTGCACTGGAAAACACTACTGTACATGTAACGTGTAAGGTGAACTGACAATAAAACTGTTTGGCTCTTTTTGTGACACTCTTTTTCATACAGTATTTATTGCAATGGTTGTGAAAGAAGTGACAGTATAGACAGGGCAGTGCTGATGCAGACACAGAGGAAGAAGAAGAGCTTTGGTTATCATGAAGATTCAACAGAAAATCTTTTTAGAAGAGCTTGCTAAACACTGGTTCAGATCCACAACAAGAGGGTGAGTTGGTTACACTGATGATGTTTACACAGTTCTATAGTCTTCCTGGAATAGAATAAAAGCTTGATTAGATTGTAAACAAGACATTATAAAAGACTGTCAGGTATTGTGGTTATGATATGGCATGTAATGATGATGTGGTGCTGCTTTACAAATAGCTGGAGTAGCCATCGTTGCTTTCTGGAGATGGTTGAGGAATAATAAAATCAGTGTTGGAGATAATGCATACAAGTAACGGGAGTTATGTAATAATATTACTTTTCTAACTAACGAGTTACTTTTTAGTTTACTTAATTAGCTTTTTAAAAAAGTAAATTGCTGAATTAAAATGAAAGTAGTCACAATGAATCACACAGATTATGTTCATTATTTTGATCGCATCAAAGAAAAGCAAAAGGGGATTGTCTCAATGGACAGTGATTTAATGTAAGACAAATATTACAAAAGTAGCAAACACATCGCTTTAAACTTTTAATAATCTGTATACACGGCATGTCGAGCTCTGGGGTCAGGAAGTTCTCAGACAACCTTATCCGAAATATAATTTTTTGGGTGTGTTTTTTTAAAGGTAAATGAAGGTGTACAGTAGGTTATACAGTGTGATGTTAATTCCAAAACTCCTTTATTAAACAGAAAGAAAGAAAAAAAAAAGAGTTCTGAAAGAAATCAAGCCTCAAAAGTAACATAGCACTTTACCATAAAAGTAACGCAACTAGTTACTTTTTTGGAATTAACTTAATATTGTATTGCACTACTTTCTAAAGTAACTTTTCCTAACATTGATTCAAATATGATTGCACATATTTAAATAAGATTGGAGAAATAAGATTTTGATCACTTAAAAAATGTTCCACCTGCATTTGTTAAAAGAAAAGCATCACGTTGAAAAAAACAATGTTAACTGAAGTTATATTTTGTTGAGTTATAGATTCCTATCATTCAAGAGCACTTTGATCTTTTCATTGATAAGCCATAATTTATGCAGTGATGATAATGCATTTTGCATTCCAAAGCATTCACTAACAGTTTCTTCCAACTGTTAAGGACTTTTTAAAAAAAGAACAGCAAAAAAATTCCTATTATCAAATTTTATTTATGTTTTTAAAATTATGTTAATCATTATTATTATTATGATTATTATTATTATTATTATTATTATAACTGCTGTTCGAACAGCAAACTGACATGGGTGTATACTTTTTACACGCAATGTAGGCCTAACACCATTTTCCACGTCATATCTATTTTAGCGTAAACATTCAGAAATGTGGTTTAAACGGCGCACTAAGAGCCACAGACCAGTTAAGAAAAGAAAAGAAAAAAGAAAGAAAGAAAAGAACGGGCGCGGGAATTTTGAACTTGAATGGCTTCCGGTGTGTCAGAAAGTCTAGCCGCTTCAAAACATGTGCGTTTGGATTAACGTTAGCCAAAGACTCAAGACTCGTTTGTTTACTTTATGCAAATGTTGCAGACTGCTATCTTAATTGGTCATAGTCATAAACGCTGGTCGAAGCGCGAAAGTAAGGTGAATATAACTTATATGTTGATATTATTTTTTGAACATTTTGATATAATTATGCTGAAACAATATACTACTTTTAATTTGGCTGAACTAACTTACCTAAAACAGTAATTAAACAGATAGGTGGCTTTCATCTAATACGTCAGGTGTCAATTGTATTGTTGTTTGACTTCTAACGTTACAGTTCTTAGTGCCCTGATTCAGCTGTTTATTATTATTATCTGGTCTGCCGATAAAGTTATATTCAAGCGGTCACCATAGAAGAGAAGAAGCTCCTCTGATGTGTGAGGAGTATTGATGCCTGAATAACCATCTTTCCATGTTATGTGTCCCTGTGGGCTTTGTAAATATAATTTCAGATTAGACAGTTTTTCTCCTGTATATGGCTACTGTAAATAGTCAACATCACTGAGTGGTTTCAACAAACCTGTAAATAAACACACTCCTTCAGTTCCTGTACTGTCTCAGCGCTACAGCCTCTTCTGAGCTTGGACGAAGCCTTTTAACTGGGATTCATAGTTTTTGTAATTATTATCAAACTAAAATTATAATTATTAAAACAGCTATATTTTCTTACTATACCTGTAACAAACAATAAAAAAAAATAATAAAATAGAAAATTATTTTAAAATGTAAAATGGTCATCATTTTACTGTATTTTTGTTCAATATAAAATTAAAATACATTTAATATGCACTCACCAGCTACTGTCCAACTGCTTGTGTCTTTATAAAAGATGGTTGCCAAAGTTAAACACAAAATTGTTCAAAATTCTTTCCCAGGTTTCGCTGTGGTGTCTTTAAAGTGCAGCTATGCCTTTCAACATATTTGGCATGGACTTGGATGTTCACAGCTACATATGAGACGAATGCATAGCGTATGATCATCAAAGATCCCGCTGCCACCTGCTTTCTTTGGCTGTCATCCATTCAGCGGTCAGACGGGGTTGTGCAGGGTCAGAATGAAGCTCCATAAGGTACACAATGTAGAGTGGAAAAGAGCTACAAAAAAGAGGCCAGGGTAACAAGTGGAGTAAAGTAACAAATTACAAACACTCAAATTACTGTAACTGAGTAGTTTTTCTTTGGAATTGTAATTTAGTTAGTAGTTTTAGAAATGTGCACTTTCACTTTCCCTTGAGTACATTTTTAGTGCTGTATTGGTACTTTTACTCCACTACTTTGCTTCAAACTGCAGTTACTACTTTTTTTTTTTTTCCCCTTGTCTATGGCGATTGGCTGAGTGGAAAGTCTTGTCATTTCTGACCAATCAATTCGCACATAGAAACTAATTTGCATCATATTAAACAACCTCAAGACAATGTGTGTGCGTGTGTGTGTGTGTGTGTGTGTGTGTGTATGTGTGTGTTTCTCAATACTGGGTTGCGGATGGAAGGGCATCCGCTGCTAAAACATGTGTTGGAATAGTTGGCGGTTCATTCCGCTGTGGCAACCTCTGAAATAATGACTAAGCCAAAGGAAAATGAATGAATGAATGATATCCCTCTGTATAAACTGTAGATTTAAAATTATAAGTGCTCCTTAAGTGGATTATTTAATGCTTAGTGCAGAAAAAAAAAATTGAGCTAAAAGCCTTAAAAATATGTATTGCAACTGAAATCTACAGACACTGATAAATTGTGGAGTAATAAACACTTAATGTTTTCTTTACATTAGATTGAAAACACTTTATGAAAGGCTAAAAATTCCAAGTTGAACCGGTGCTAGATTTGCCTTGCCTTAAAGAGGTTCAAATCCTGAGAGAACAGCTCAGATATTGCCTGTAAAGGATGAAGACATGTTACGCTTGATACCATCACAGGCTTGTTAACTGTGTTCTGACAGAGCCGGTGCCTACGGCTGGATTAAGTACATTTGGGGCATCTTAACTGCTGCTCTCTGGGGGTCTGGATTTGTTCAGGTTGGCAGTTTACTGCAGGATTAAAGCACAGAGGGTAACAAAACCTAGTGACAATCAAGCAAGCAATGTTTGCAGAAAATACTGCTTTTATACAAGGCTGTGCTGTATAGTAAATTAAATTAATGTCTGTTACAACATATCACACGTCTATAAATGGTGCTTACAATTAAAAATATAATGAAATTATAATAATGCGCGGCAGGATTTGCCTATGATCATTTTGCTACAATTACAATTTTGAAATCATCGTTTCAAAGGTATGTGAGCTCACACTTCTGTTACTGACACTGAATAATCTAATGGCATCTTTACACGGCAAAAGCTGTACAGAAACCAAAAGCAGCATGCATTTTTCTTTAATGTGCGTTTAAAACTGCTTTAACTTCCAGTAAAGACACATTTCACACATAATTTTTACTGGTGTTAGGACTACAGTTCACCCAAGGCTATTAAAACCCTTCTCTGGATATGTGGTGTTAACCCATTGTTGTCTTTGTTCAGTTTGAAACGGAGTGGTATTTTCTTGTTGCTGCTGGAGGCTTGGCAACAGACTCATGTGACGTAAGTAACGGGAAACATGCATCATGTAAACAGCATTCTTTAAAAAATACATTTAAGGTGATAAAAGATAAGTCCGAGGCCATGGTGCTCCACCGGAAAAAGGTGGTTTGCCATCTTCAGGTTGGAGAAAAGTCCTCACCCCAGATAGAGGAGTTCAAGTGTCTTCGGGTTTTATGAAAGGATGGAAGGTGCGATTGACAGGCGTATTGGTGCAGCGGCAGCAGTAATGCGGTTGATGTATCGGTCTGTTGTGGTAAAGAAGGAGCTGAGCCGAAAGGCAAAGCTCTCAATTTTCCTACTCTCACCTATGGTCATGAGCTTTGGGTCATGACCGAAAGGACAAGATCTCGGATACAAGCGGTCGAAATGAGTCTCCTTTGCAGGGTGGCAGGGTGTACTCTTAAGCAGGTCGCACACCAGAAGCGCCGCTTAGCGGCGCGCCGCACAGCACCACGCAGCGCCATGCATTTTAGAATTCTAAACATAGGTTTCTATCAGGATACACACACCGGCGCCGCAAGTCGCCGGCTGTCGGCGGCGCCCGTCCACGGCTCAGGACGCAGTTCATTTTTCAGCCGCGCCACAGAGCACCATCTGATTAGTTTCATGTGAAATATCATTCGAATGTGCGCGTCTGGTGTGTGATACTTTAAAATGTCATGTGCGCACCGTGTCGCGGCGCCGAGCGGCGCTTCTGGTGTGCGACCTGCTTTATAGATAAAGTGAGGAGCTCTGATACCTGAGAGGAGCTCGGAGTAGAGCCGCTGCTCCTCCACATCGAGAGAAGTCAGCTGAGGTGGCTCGGGCCTCTCTTTCAGATGCCTCCTGAACGCCAACCTAGGGAGGTGTTCTAGGCATGTTCCACCGGATGGAGGCCTCGGGGAGCACCAAGGACACGCTGGAGGGACTATGTCTCTCGGCTGGCCTGGGAACGCCTCGGGGATCCTGGAGGAGCTAGAAAAATGTGTCTGGGGAGAGGGAAGTCTGCAGTTCTCTCCTGAGACTGCTGCTCCCGCAACCCGGCCCCGGTAAAGCGAAAGAAAATTAAATGAAATTAAATGATGTAACTGTGTAAACTGGAGTGTTCCGGAGATGGTAAGATGACATGCTTTGCACCTGTTCACATTTGTTTGTACTTTTGTCCGGTGCATAGTGGTTATTAATATTGTCAGCTCACAACAAGAAGTTCACTGGTTTGAGTCCCGGCTGGACCAGGAGGTCTTACTCTCTGGAGTTTGCATGTTGGTTCCCCCACAGTCACAAAAATTGTGTTGTTGCAGGTAGGGGAATCTGCAGCATAAAACATATGCCAGTGTAATTGGTGGTTCATTCCGCTGTGTCAACCTCTGGTAAATCAAGAACTAGAAGGAAATGGAGTAAGTAAATGTATTGTCTTCGTTTTTTGTCTGTGTAACTCATGAGGCGTAAATCCGACATGGCAAAATATTGGCAAGATGCGCAATGCCTTGTAAAAAGGTTACCTGCGGTTCATCTAATCAGCCAGAGTAACACCACTAATATACAAATAAGGAGATGAACTCAGGGTTTAGAAGTGTACAGTGTGAAATGTATGTCAATAAATATCCAGGATTATTTGTTAACCCCAGACATATTATTAGGAGTGTGAAATGTGATTGTAAACTAGTATGTGCTAATGAGTTTTAATGCACTGCTTTATTATGTGTTCACAACAAGGTGTCCAGTCAGAGTGATACAATTTTGCTATTTGGTTGACAGGACAGGACATGACACGACATGACACTCTGGGCTGTTGCCCTGCAGTTGCTAAGAACTTTCTCATACATGTCTTCCCCAAACTGTCTTTAACAAATAATAAAAGCCCTCCTGTGCTCCTCCTCGGAGTGTTGCGGTGCCTCTGTTGTGCATCGCAGGTTTTGGAAGAGCTGCATTCTTGCCAGCTGACTCACAAGATAAGCGTTTTTATGTGTTAATCCCACGCCGCCGGCCTGGTAAGCTCCGTCTGACAGCAAGCGTGCTAAAGCTCCCATCTACTCATATCTGGGAGCCAAGCCACACTCGTCCCCAAAGGTCACGTATATATAACGCTTATCTCCACTATAAATCTGCCCTCAAGACCAAACACTTGCTCTGGATTTGTGGATTAAAGCCTACAGTGGGAAGTATACCACCACTCCACAATAATGCATTCCCGCACATGCAAGGGTATTCATAAAGATGCATAAAGAAGTGTGTGTTTGCAGTTTCAATACCTGGTTTATATAAAACAAAAATGTGTAATTTGTAGGAGACTGATCATTTTATATACACCTTATACTGTAAAATACAGAATATTTTTATACTGCTGGGCTGTTAAATGCTTGATTTTGATGAATTTTCTAAGGTGTGCAAATTATTGTCAGGGAAACAGTTAGCTTTACTCGCTGGAGGAAGAATGACACTATTGCTGAAGGATTTCTTTTAGACAGGTAATGTTATGTTTAAACTATTTTTGTCACGCAAAGCTGATGTAGATTTTGTTGTTACGAACTAGTTATATGCACAGGAGTGATGTTCAGCCACTGAAGTCTCCCGGTCAAAGATTGATGTGAATATTTTCAGTTTTATAAGGGCCCTTGTACAGCATTGACAATGTACATTTTTATTTAGTTTAACAATAAAACATCAGTACATGGCGCTATTAGCCTGCTTTACTGAGGTGATGATGGTTTTATATTTACTTTGGTTCATTTTTGAACAATGACAACCTGTGACACTCTCCCTACAGTGTATTGTTCATCATGCTACTTTGAATGTTCTGTCTGAAATTGCATGTATGGCTTGGTAATACGTGTAATTCCTGCACGTCGCCTGCCAACCACTATGAAGAGTCGCTTTAGGTCAAAGCATGTGAGAGAGTGAAACCAACAATCCTTGCAATCATAAAATATTGCACATTATGGCAAGTTTTGCTTGCTACACAACTGAAAACGTGCTAGATATAATAGTTTTTCATTAGGAATTGTAGTATTATAAAGTACGATAAAGTTTTCTAATTGGCGAATGACATGATCTAGTGTGTTGTCTACTGTCATCTTTACGGTCCGCGTTCAGGACGACTGTGTTTTTAGAGCTATTATGCTTAACAGGTGGCATTTTGTGGGATCACCTACTGCTCCTTTAAATTACTTTTAAAGAGTTCACACTTAGCTGATGATTGAGTATAAAGCTTGTTTGGCATGCTGTCCTGGGAGACAGCCCTGAGCTCATAAGATCCTCGAGCCCGGGGCTCCCTCGGGTTTGCAAGGTGAAGGGAAGTTTAAGCACAGGTAGATCTCGAGAACTCCCCTGCTGTAGTAGCTAATGAACAGATAGTTATTGCTCTTAAGAGATAACCACTTACTTGGAGCATGTCTATGGTGCCGATTTGAGTTAGTGAATTGACTTAAGTTGCATGTTTTTGGAAGGTGGGATGAAACCTGGGGGAAACCCACATGAGCACAGGGAGAACATGTAAACTCTGCACAGAAATGTTGGCTGGCTTGGGAAAGACTAGAACCAGTGATGTTCTTGATTTGAGGCAACAGTAACCACTGGGCTACCGTGCCACCCATCTAGTAAAGTAGAAGGAGTAGGGGTGGAAGGGGGATTCTTCCAAACAAAGATGGCTGCTATATGGAACTTAGGGTTTTTATAGTGGCTTAGGAATTGTCGGATCAGTCGCAAGCAATCATAAGCACGTGATCCTCTTGAAATTAGTTCATAAATAAACTTCACAAAGTGAGTACGCTTAAAAGTGACTATACTTAAAAAAGTGAGTAAAACCGTTGTCATTTGAAACTGTTGTTTTAACTTTTTATAATTATGCATATAGTTCATTTTCTTAATAATTTAAAGGCAAAGGGTTTATTCACTTTTTATATTACTAAAAATATTTATAGTTAAATTTAGGGCTGTATTTAGGTACGGTAATTGAATAATAAAAGCAATTCAATAAAATCAATTATTAAAGTTACATAATGTAAAATATTCCTGAATGCGTTTCGAATCGTTATACAGTCACAGGCCTGAAAAGCACATAAATTATAATACGAACTCAACATTGCTTATGGTGCAATATGATTACAGTGAATGATCACATTGCGATATCCATGCTAAAGCGATATACTGTACAGCCCTAGTCAAGTATACTTGACAACAGGAAGCTTTTTTCACAAAGTATTCTTGTATTATGTAAGAAAAGCATGTACTCTCTTTTTCTTGCTCTTTTTTCCCATGCAAGTGTGCACACATACAGCACAGACATACTCTGACTCACAAACACAGAAACACAAACATGTTTTAAAATTAGCTTGGGATGAGATGGCCCAATTCAATGAAAAATGCGCCAAAAAATGTATTGAAATGAAAAACCTGACACAGTCCTAAAGTGGTAGCTGGGGGAAACAAATGATCAATTTTTAGAATATTAGAAAACAATGCACACCATATACCAATTATTTATTTATAATATATCCTATAATAATGTTTCGTGTAACAGAAGCAATTATCTAGTGCAGAGGTGCCCAAACTTTGCCCCGCGGGCCAAAGTTGGTCCATGGTAACCTTTAGTTTGGCCATCTGAAAAGAGAGGGAGAATGATGGGAATTGGTTGGGCCAAACACCTTTGACAGAGATCATCATTTAATGTAACCGAATGTAACCTTTAGTCTCTTTATTTAATTGGGGAGCTACCAAAAAAGTTGTTTGAATTAAATGTAAATGAATCAGACATTTAAAATGGAAATACTGTCAGTGGACAGATAGAGGACCATGCGTCAGACATCAGTGCAAGGTAAAGGCAGGAGCAACTCGACTAGTGTATTCAGCATTGAACTTTATTGTCTTATAAATGGATTTGTTTATGTTTTTACTATAATAAGTTCATTATAAAATGGTAAAAATGATAATGCATCAATAATTTATATATTTTAAAGCATCTTTTTCTAGTTATTTTTAAATATTAGCAAATAAATTAGGAAATTACCCATGGCAAATTAAATGTCATACGGTTTAGAATATTTAACTTCGACCCACAACCCTCAATCAAGTTTTTTTTTTTTTTTTTTTTTGGCTTTTATAAGAAAAGTTTGGGCACCCCTGATCGATGTTTCTATAGATAATAATATTTTGAATAATTTTCTGATTGCTATCAGGGTGTTTTGGGTAGTTGTCAGGATTTTTCTAAACAGTTCTTAATGTATTTAGTGTCTTGCTGTGTGGTTGCTCGGGTGGTTCCAGTGAACAATACATTTAGTAGTGTTTGCCATGTAAAAATTGCAATTAAAAAGTTTTATAAGCACCATACTTCTCATCTCAATATGTTTTAAAGTGTAAAGTTCAGGGTTTAAGTTTTAAACAAACTAATCATTGCATGCTTATATCACCTCATTGGATTTTTAAGCATCATTTGAACTGAAAGATGCATTTTAAAGGATCCAATTGTTCAGGTTTGTTCAACTGTCTCGCCTATAAGTATAGTTTGAAACAGCTGGTTTGTTTTCAGCGTAACAAGATCGTTATCTTGGACGACTGACTGAAAATGAATGCAGTTGTAAGGACCACACACAAATTGGACTCTGAGGACACGCGGATCATGTGACTTGATGAATATACACAAAGTCCTTTCCAAAGAACAAAACGCAGTGAATACTATTTTAGCTTTCAGCGCCTTGACTCCATCAATACGTCCTTGTACGGATTAGTGTGCTAATTAAAATGTTAGCCGATTCTGTTGAGGAACGTACATAAATTTGAGCTCCGACCGCATAGTGGTTACACGCTGCCAAAGGGGTAATTTTACAATGTTCAAAAGTAAACATACTCTGACATGTTTTCCACAAGTCTTTCTCAACACAGAAGTTTTTCTGGCAAAGGCGAGGTGTGAGGTGGAACTGTTGAACAACGGAAAACATAATCAGACGGGCTGTGGGAAATTTCTGACATTCCACTATTGGAAAAATGTATCTTTGGATGGGATGCTGAAAATGAAGCAACAATAGAGAGCTATTGGCACCCTTCGAGACCTTAGTCTTGATATAAGAATTACAGAGGCGAAAACAAATCCGGTCAAACAGCTACGAGCTGCTCTGTCTTACAACATGACACCAATTAGAATGGCTTGAGATCAGAATCACTTCTGCGTAGGGTCCAAAACTAACACTCGCTGAGTGCCAAAACATCAGTAAACAATGGCTTGGCAACGTAGCAAAGCTGGAAAAGTTAGTTTTGTTAAAGATCCGCACCAAACTACATGATTTAATTCTAATTGTGTGAATGATCATCTGAATTCTGATTATAAGTGATTATTCATTCATTTTCTTTTCGGCTTAGTCCCTTTATTAATCTGGGGTTGCCACAGTAGAATGAACCGCCAACTTATCCAGCATTTGTTTTACACAGCGGATGCCCTTCCAGCTGCAACCCATCTCTGGGAAACATCCATACACTTTCATTCACACATATATACTACGGACAATTTCGTTTTCCCAATTCACCTATACCCATACATGTCTTTGGACTTGTGGGGTAAACCAGAGCACCTGGAGGAAACCCACACGAACACAAGGAAAACATGGAAACTCCACACAGAAATGCCAACTGACCCAGCTGAGACTTGAACCAGCGACCTTTTTGCTATGAGGCGATTGTGATACCCACTGTGCCACCATAAGCAATTAAATAAACTGAAATGTTGAAATAGTTGTACTGTCGTGATAAATTGAATAGAATTTTAAATGCATTTAGGCATGTAGACATGGTCAAGACGATCTGCTGCAGTTCAGAATGGGGAAGAAAGGTGATTTAAGTGACTTTTAACGTGGCATGGTTGGTGGTGCCAGACGGGCTGGTTTGAGTATTTCAGAAACTGCTGATGTATTTGGATTTTCACATACAACCAGAAAATGGTTCACAGAGAATGGTCCGAAAAAAGAGAAAATATCCAGTGATTGGCAGTTCTGTGGGCGCAAATGCCTTGTTGATGCCAGAGGTCAGAGACTGGTTCCAGCTGATAGAAAGGCAACTGTAACTCAAATAACCACTTGTTGCAACCGAGGTATGCAGAAGAGCATCTCTGCACACACGTCAAACCTTAAGGCGGATGGGCTACAGCAGCAGACCACACCAGGTGCCACTCCTGTCAGCTAAGAACAGGAAACTGAGGCTACAATTCACACAGAATTAGACAATAGAAGATTGGAAAAATGTTGCCTGGTCTGATAAGTCTTAATTTCTGCTGTGACATTCAGATGGTAGGGTCAGAATTTGGCGTCTACAACATGAAAGTATGGATCCATCCTGCCTTGTATCAATGGTTCAGGCTGGTGGTGGTGGTGTAATGTTGTGAGGGATTTTTTCTTGGCACACTGTGGGCCCGTTAGTACCAATTGAGCATCGTGTCAACGCCACAGTCTACCAGAGTATTGTTGCTGACCATTTCCATCTCTTTATGACCACAGTGTTCTGTTGGCTACTTCCATGTGATAAAGCACGAATCATCTCAGACTGGATTCTTCACTGTACCCATATTGACTCCAAAGTCACCAGAACTCAGTCCAATACAGCACCTTTGGGATGTGGTGGAACGGGAGATTCACTTTATGGATGTGCAGCCGACAAATCTGCAGCAACTGCGTGATCATGTCAATATGGACCTAAATCTCTGAGGAATATTTCCAGTATCTCGTTGAATCTATCCTACGAAGGATTAAGGTAGTTCTAAAGGCAAATGGTGGTTCAACTAGTTGTACCTAATAAAGTGGCCGGTGAGTGTATGTTGAGCGCTGTATGTATATTTATTTTTTCTCTATGTGAAGGCGAAGTGTAATTGAATGCTGTTTGTACAGCACGGCTTTCCTTTTTGGTCTCTTTTGTCGCTGCAAATTTGTACAATGACAGCATAAGCTTCCACGGCCTTTACCTGACAAAGTTTCAGGTTGCTTTAGATTAATGGTCCCACCATTTTGGACACGCATTGCTGAGCAGCTTGACAACCCGAGCGCTTCGTTCACTCATCCATCTTAACAGCAAATTTAGTAACAAGCATGCTGTCAAACCAAGGTGCTTCATTCAGAACAACAAAATGAATGGCGAAGAATGCAAGTCATGCTAACCTGACTATTTTTACTGCTCAATCTCAGTAAGCGTCTTATTTTAGCAATGATTTGACATTGAGTCTGGGTTTTACTTGAGGACATGAACAAGCAGAGTTGCCTTTTTTCATAGTAATATCTCTGCATATAACACTGGATGTTTCTTGAAGAAATCTTGTTTTAGGTAACTTCTGATCAGTTGCACACAACATACTTTTTAGGGTGCTTTTACACTTGGATCAATTGCCTGGACCATACCCAAGTTCAATTGCCACCTTTTCAGTTGGTTTGTGTTCACACTGTCTTTTTTCCTTCTGAACCCGGGTACGCTTGCATCATCAAGCTGTTGTTGTGCTACAGTAGGTGACAGACACGAAAGCAAAGCACATAAACGGAAAGATGTCTGCACATCACGGTCATTCTGCTTTTGCTGAATCTTTTGGTTTTGGACATACAGAAAACGACTTGCATCCATCTGCCGCAAAAATATTCTAAACGTTCAGGACATCCCTGTTTTTAAAAGAGACAAGCAGACATTATCACTGTGATTGCCCTGGCTCAGTCCCGCCTGTCACTAAGGTACATTACGTGATACACAGACACACACACACACAAATTAATGTTATAAAAAATGGTGTCGTACAGTTGGCGGTTCACTTTCGTTATTTGGTACGATTGCAGTCATACTAGAGTTTGCGTGAACCATACCCCAGACCACCCTCTTTCAGGCAGACTCGGGTACGGTTCACACATGTTCACACTAGCTAATCGTACTGTACTCTGACTTCAAATGAACCCTGGTGCTGACCAAAAGTGCTAGTGAGCCCTATCCCTAGGGTGCTTTCACACTTGGTTCAATTGCCTGGACCGAACCCAAGTTCGATTTCCCCCCCTTTCCACCCTCTCAGCTGGTTTGTATTCACACCGCCGTTTTTCGTTCTGAACCCCGGTACGCTTGCACCATCAAGCTGCTGTTCTGTGTACAGCTGTTGCTGGGTAACGGCCACGAAAGCAAATCGCCAAAATGGAGACGTCCACATATTATGGTCAGTCTGCTTTTACTGAATCTTTTAATTTTGTTACCGAATCAACTATACAGAGAGCCACTTGCGTCTATCTGCCTCAAAAAATATCACGCGATGTCTACAGAAGTCGTTTTAGATGGAGACAAGCAGACATTATCACTGTTTGCATGGGTTCAGCCCCTCGTGTCACCAAAGTAGGTGATATACAGACACACACACACACGAATGAACGTTATGAAAACTAAAGTTTATTGTACAGTTGGCGGTTCACTTCCAGTATTTGACACAATTGCATTCATATCAGAAGTGAACCGTACCAGAGTTCGCACAAACCTTACCCCAAACCAACTTTTTAAGTTGGACTTGGGTATGTTTCACAAATTCAGGAGACACTTTCGCACTAGCTAAACGTACTTTACTCTGACGCCTAACGAACCCGGGTGCGGAGCAAAAGTGCTAGTGTGAAAGCACCCTTAGTGTCCTGTGCTCAAAATGCATCTAAAGCCATCAATGTATCTGATGGTTTGGGTTCATTTTAATAAACATCATATTTCAATAGAAAATCCATTAGAGGAAATATTGAGTTCTTTGAAGACAAGTTATCTGAACATAACTCTACTAGCAAAACAAAAGTGCTCATATGAAAAGGGATATTTAAGTGCTTAATTGTTTAAAAAACATGGATAGATGAAAGATATAATTCACCGATATATTATAACAATAGAAGTTCATGATTCTTTCATGCACATTTCAAAATGATGGCCTCTGAAGTAAATGAAGGGAAACACAGTTATCACTGTTTAACAATATTTTTACTACCCCCTCCTTAGTATCATTTTGGACCATTAAATGGAATTGTTCTTGGCGTGAAATGCGATTTATTGCTGTGTCCTTTGGTAAGCCTGAACCAATACTGTATATTATCCTTTCCCTAAAACTGCATCGGTATATTTATCAAAGCTGTCCAAAAACACAATTTGATGTTATATAGACGCACACGTGACCAGTAAAAGGTGTTTTAAGATTTGAAAACAGTGTAAAAACTGTATCCTATCACAGTTTAAAACACCAGGTGATGGTCATCGTATCATTTCCATTGATGCCAAACGTCTCCAGACCGGCTCGTGTTCTCTGCGCTTGCATCACTGAAGGCGAATAAAGTTCAGGGTTCTGCAAGTTGAGATCAGAGCGTTATAGTCATCAACAACACATCTCACAATGCAGTGGCCCGCTTCAAAAACCTGAGAACAGAAAAGCATTAGTAGCTTGCTGATTGGTCACGATCGTGGCAGTCAAGTCAAATCGAGCCAGTCGGGTTTCTTGTGTAGTTTACAAGTGTGGACGTCCACCGTTTCCTCGCAGTCTCTGCACTCCACAGCGCAGCACCATTTAAACTTGCACTCGCATTTGGTCATGCGGTTTACACGGGTGGTGTCGTACCCGCGGCCGCAGCACATGATCTCACAGCCGTCCATGCCTCTGGAGGACTTGTTGCACACCCGTCCTGACGTACCCAGAGAACCTAAAATATAAACACAGGAAAAGAATTCAGCATATATGAGAGTTATTATTTGTGTTAATGGGCCATTCACATTTTCCTGAAAGAAGTTTTCTTTAAATCAGAGCCTTCTTTCTTTATGAAAATATACCATGGTAGCTGTAGTTGTTGCCTTAGGGCAACTGGACTGTTTTCAAGTATTTCACCTCAAAACCATTATAACAACTCTCTATATTTGTGACAAATGTATTATTGGACTCTTAGCCCTTCATAGGACTTACATTGAAACACTTATTGGAAAAGCCTAGAGTGTTACTAAGGCTGCTTCTGAAATCGCCTTACTGCTCATGTAGGTACAATACTACATTTGAATTTGAATTTACTACACCACCCTTAGAAAAGTATGTTTCATGTAGTATGAACGGAACTTGGACGTACACTACTTGACAAAAGTCTTGATCCAAGTTGTAAGAACAACAAATAATAACTTGATTACTAGTTGATCATTTAGAAAAGTGTAAGAAGGTATGTTTTTCCGATGAATCATCTGTTGAACTGCATCCCAATCATCACAAATACTGCAAAAGACCTATTGGAACCGGCATTGACCCAAGATTCTCACAGACATCAGTCAAGTTTGTTAAAGGAGAAATCGTGGTTTGGGGTTACATTCAGTATGGGGGCGTGCGAGAGATCTGCAGAGTGGATGTCAACATCAACAGCCTGAGGTATCAAGACATTTGTGCTGCTCATTACATTACAAACCACAGGAGAGGGCAAATTCTCCGGCAGTACAGCGCTCCTTATACTTCAGCCTCCACATCAACGATCCTGAAAGCAAAGAAGCTCAAGGGGCTGCCAGATTGGCCAGCCCAGTCACCAGATGTGAACATTATTGAGCATGTCTGGGGTAAGATGAAGGAGGAGGCATTGAAGATGAATACAAAGAGTCTTGATTAACTCTGGAAGTCCTGCAAGTACGCTTTCTTTGCCATCCCAGATGACTTTATTAATAAGTTATTCGAGTCATTGCAGAGATGTATGGATGCAGTCTTCCGAGCTCATGGGAGTCATACACAATGTTAATTCTTTTTCGATGGCACCGTGACTTTATATTCTATACTGTATGTTATTTCTGTTAAGTGACAAGACTTTTGTGTAAGCAGAGTCAGACCTTACTGTCCTTATTAAAACATTAAAAATCATGCCATGATCATATTTTATTTTGGTAAAATAAGCATAATCTAGAGGTCTTTGCCTTTCGTATAAGCCCCTATTGACACCAAATGATCAACTAGAAGTCACGTTATTATTTTCTGTTCCTGAAACTAAGATAGGCGATAAGACTTTTGTCAGGATGTGTACTATATCTGTAATTTGTCCTTATCATGTGAACTACCGGCATCGGTTGCGTCGCTTTACTCCCAATCATGAATTCCCTCATATAGCATCATGGTATAGAACAGCGTCCATCGGATGCACAATTCAGAATCTTGCTGGAAGTAGTAGGACATCCGGGTTCTTCTCGCACACTGTTTTTTGAATTCTATTAATTTAGACACACTACTCGGATTGCATACTGTTTTTAGCACACTGTATAGTATTGAAGTATGCGATTACGGATGCAGCATAAGACTTCAATTTTCATGACTTACAAAAATGTATTGTAATTAATGTAAATGAAATGACCATATATGGTGAAATACTTTATTGGCTCCATAGTTCAGTAAAGATCTCAGTGAACCAAACATTTAAGCTTTCCATTATACAAGTTTTTTATAGTAAAAATCCTTTCCTTTAGAATTTTTATATTAGTTACACTGAGAAAAAAACGTTAATTGAATGTTCTTAGGAAAACAAACAAAAAATGCACTTTTTAATCAATTAACAAATTAATTTAGTGCAATTATGTGATGTATTAATATGTTAGGAGTTATTGCATTATTTTATTGCATTGCAGTAATTAAAGTTGTGAGTGAAATAAGCTGTCATGTAAATAACCAAAAAATTTACTACTGAAAAAATGTTTTGAGCTTGTCCACTTTCAATGTCAAAAATGCGTTTGATCGGCTTGCTTTCAGTCATACATATGATGTAATGCAGTGATCCCAACCTCCGGGCTGTGGACCGGTACCGGTCTGTGGATCTATTGGGATCGGGCCACACAAAAAATCATTAATTATTTGTGTTTTATTTATTGTTTGAGTCTGATCTTTTATTTTAAAAAATACTTCATTTAGAGGGAAAAAAAAACCTTCTCTCGGTTACATCTTGATCACGCAAATCCTAAAATTTAACCCACAAGCTAACGTTAGCAAAATGAGTAAGAAACAGACACCTTTGTAAAGTTCTTTGCGAAGGGGAAAAGGCCCAGTGAAAGAGCCACAAACTGCCATAGAATGGATCCACAACCCATTTGTCAACAAATCAGGTGAATCAAGCATGTCTGTGCAAGAAGATCAACCCTTAGAGATCGCAAATGATGGCAGCCATTCACATATTGTGTCTTTTCCATGCACAATTGCATTATTTCCAATGGAGACATACGGCGCATATTGGGAGCGCCATCAAGCATGTCTGTGCAAGAATATCAACTGCTGGAAATCGTAAATGACGGCTGCCGTTCACATATCGCATCTTTTCTGTGTCATTTCATTTCAAGGTCAATACTTTCAATGGTTCCGTGCAGTTTGGGAGCGCTTCATATTTTCATTTTGTTTGGAATATTCATATTTTGTATGGAATATGCACATTTCGGTAGACTAACAATATCAGACAAAGACTGCAGTGTTTTTTTATTGTCTCCATAAATAAAACGTGTTCGCCTAGCAATCTACCCACTCACACCCTGGGCCGCGATAATATTGTCAAGCATTGACCGGTCCGCAGTGATAAAGGTTGGGGACCTCTGATGTAATGCATTTATTAGCCATGATCACTGTAATACATGTTGTTAAAAAAAGTACACCAAAACAAGGATTGCTTTCTTCATTGCACTGTAGCAAAGTGCATGGAATATGATCAAAATTGTGGTTGTTCTCCAAATCCTTTACATTAGCTTGTTTTTCTGCCACGCTAAGTGCTCCCAATAAAGTGACCTACTAAGATATAGAGGACGATAGAATAAAATAGATGAGTCCAAAACTCCAAACATATGCCATAGTTACAAAAATGTGAAAAACAGTCAATTGTCTTGGCTGACTACTTAAGATTGGATTTCTGAAAATGCTTGACCTAAATAGAGTCTCAATGCTAATATTTTTTAAGTCTTTCTTGGGATTTATGGTTGAAAGATGAATAATTTGGTGCAAAAACACCTTCTTCATTGCTTACCTGCTGATCGGTCCATTAGGCAGTAGTCCGGAGAGTTCTCAATGTACACAAGATCATTTTTGGTCGTTCTCTTGTAATCTCGATCTGCCACCATGAAGCCTGTACCATCCTGGTTCATCATGACCTCCACAGCAGCGTTGTACTTCTTTCTCAAGTAGTCCCCCGTTCGGCGGAAATCAGACATAGCCAGCCAGCATGTCCTGAGAGCACATGACCCACTGACTCCATGACACTTGCATTCAGTCTTCATAAAACGCTTTACTGCCTACAGAAAACAAAACCCAACCCATGACCTACGAAGCACTCCATAACCCAGATTAAAAGACAGACTCCTTCAGGGTCATAACCTGTTTATCTGCTGGGATTTATTTTGCAATGATAATCAATCAACATGTCTGGGCACTCACCATTCTCCCACAGCGGTTGTTGTGCAGATTCATCAGTGCTCTGGCATCCTTGACCATTCTCTCTCGGGCATCCACGAAAGCTTTGGCAAACTTGATGCCGTAGTTGATGTTGTCACTGCAGCCGCCCCAGTCAAAGTCCCCGTCTTCATCGCTCGCCCGGCCTCTCCTCTGGCTGTCGCAACTGCAGATCTTCAGTTCTCCTTGACTGCAAGCCCTGGTGATGGCATACACCACACCCGCAGAGGAAATTGCATAGACAAATGCTGCTTCACGGCTACCTAGAACAGAAAAAACGTCATTAATAGCATGTTAAAATGCACAGTACAGAATTCTGTGTTTTGGTGTCAAAATGGGTCATGTTTCAGGACTAGAAATGAACCTTTCTGCTTGGTAACACTGGTGCTCCTATCTTTAAACATGTGGTGGCACCAGCCAAAAATGTAGTTGCACCCACCAAGAATTATGTCCACTATTGTTACAAGTTTTATATTAACAGATTTATTACATTTGAAATCAACACTCATCAAAACTAACAAACAACAACAACAACAAAATCGGTATAAGCCCACCTGGCCCTGCATACACTGCTTGATGTCAATGAGATGATTTTAACGATAATAACTGTGATGTTCTCATTGGTGCTGTCTGATATTGCAGTTGATATTGACATATACAGTGCATCCGGAAAGTATTCATAGCGCTTCACTTTTTCCACAGTTTTTTTATGTTACAGCCTTATTCCAAAATGGATTAAATTCATTTATTTCCTCAACATTCTACACACAATACTCCATAATGACAATGTGAATTTTTTTTGTGTGGAAATTGTTGCAAATTTATAAAAAAAAATAAAAAACTGAAAAATCACATGTACAGAAGTATTGACAGCCTCGATACTTTGTTGATGCACCTTTGACAGCGATTACAGCCTCAAGTTTTTTTGAACATGATGAGCAGTGCCTGGTTTTCTCTAAATGTAACGCCTGGCATTCACTCCAAAGAGTTCAATTTGGGTCTCATCAGACCAGAGAATTTAGTTTCTGAGGGTCTGAGAGTCCTTTAGATGCCTTTTGGCAAATTCCAGAAGGGGAGTGTCTTCCGTCTGGCCAACATACAGTCCTGATTGATGAATTGCTGCACAGATGGTTGTCCTTCTGTAAGATTCTCCTCTTTCAACAGAAGAACGCTGGAGCTCGGACAAAGTGACCATCGGGTTATTGACCAACTCCCTGACTAAGGACCTTCTCCCCCAATGACTCAGCTTAGATGGCCAGCCAGCTCTAGGAAGAGTCCTAGTGGTTCCAAACATCTTTTACTTACGGCTGATGGAGGCCACTGTGCTCATTGGAACTTTCAGAGCAGCAGTTTTTCTGTAACCTTCCTCAGCCTTGTGCCTCAAGACAATCCTGTCTCAGAGGTCTAAAGACAATTCCTTTGTCTTCATGCTTGGTTTGTGCTTTGACATGCACTGTCTGGCACCTTATATGGACAGGTGGTGTATGCCTTTTTAAATCATGTCCAGTCAACTGAATTCACCACAGGTGAACTCCAATGAACAGTGGAAACAGAATGTAGCTGAGCTCAATTTAGAGCTTCATGACAAAGGCTGTGAATACTGATGTACATGTGATTTTTCAGCTTTTTTATTTTTAATAAATTTGCAGCAATTTCAAAAACTCTTTTTTCACATTGTCATTATGGGATATTGTGTGTAGAATTTTGAGGAAACTAATGATTTTAATTAATTTTGAAATGAGGGTGTAACATAAAAAAATGTGGAAAAAGTGAAGCGCTATGAGTACTTTCCGATGCACTGTAACTTATTATTTGCATACTTCATCTTAATAGCAATAAGGGTAATGAGCTGCAATATTAGTTTATTCTTAGTAAATACGAGCCCTTTTGCAAAGGTGTACACAGTATTGAACTTCACAGATAGCTGCCACTTGCATGGCTGACAGCATCCTAGCAATTAAATGAAGAATTAAATAGAACTCACGCTTAAAATGGGTAGATTCAGTGACAAGCACTGTTACCTGCAAACTCTGTCCCACAGATTTTACAGTGAATGGCTTTAGGAGTCTTATCCACTCTTTGAAAAGTGTATCACTAATTAGATTTGTAACTTTAGGTGGTTTCTAACATTATTTGTAACTTTAGGTGGTTTCTAAAACAAAATACGTCAGTGTTATTTTCATTTTCTCATCCTCAGCACTTTCTGCGGTCGTAGCTCCAAGTCAAAAGTGTTGACTGTATTATATTAACAAATCCATTCACATTCAGTTCTGGAGCAGTGCATCAATCAGAAGAGCTTGAAGGCAGGTCGGGCATTGTGGAATTAGTTTACTTTAGAAAGATGACATGACGACTGTTTTAAACTAATCCCGAGTGCTGGGTTTTCTCGTTTTTAGGTGCAAAGATGCATTCTGCGTGAATGCCTTCTAGATCTGTGCACGCGGTGAACATTTTGCAGTGAAATCCTGTCGCACGGCAACAAATTTTATGCACCTGCACAAATGCTCCCAAATATATTTTGAAGTCGCATAGATAAAATTATGGGCACATATGCGACTAAAGCCATCGCAATTTAAAATTTGAAGTCTGAAATACTTGTTTTTGATTGGTCTGTCATGACATTCCAAGGTATGTTATTCCCAGATAGCTACCGCTGAAAAACTAACACAGTCTCATCTGGGTATTTCAAATCAACTTGACTGTCAGTGAATACATTCACATCTATTATTAACAAACTTGTTTGTCACCCTGCTGGTTTTAAACGTTTGGCGCCACCTTGTGACTGAATAATATCAAAGTCCCTTTAAATGGTTCTCAATTTCGGTCCTCGCCCCGAAATTGAGCCCCTAATAATATGTAGGTTAGTATATGCTTCATTCAGCCATTTTGCAAATAAGCCTGTCATGCTTTATGTTAGCTAATGGAGCATACAACAACCTGTGCATTATTTAGTCACACTATGGAGGCAAACTGTCAAAAATGAAAAGGTGACAGAAACAAAACCGGTTGAATGATATTAACCTATGTACTATTCATTCACAAGATGGTACCAAGCAGATAGAAATGAATGTGGATACAGGTAAAAGGATGTGGACGTTTTCAGTCACAGTCAATGTGATTCAAAGTTTCCGGACAAGTCTGGGTTATTTAGCAGTTGTTATCTTAGTATAACATACCTTGTTATATCTCGAGTGACCAATCAGAAGCAAGTATTCCAGACAGCTGTTTAATAATCTGTGATAACAACTACCTGAATGTACTTATGTTTATTTTAGTGTCAACCTGGCTAAATTAATAGTTGTCAGAATGTGTTTTAGCACAAAAAAACTCCCCATGTCGGTAGTTTAAAAGTGCCACGCAAGCAGATGAGGTGTAAGGCTCTTACTATGGTGTTAAATCCACTGCGGTTTTGTTATATCAACTCTTTAACATCATTCCCAAATTTAAGCCCCTCGCCTTGTTTAAGTGCGGGAGGCCACCCCGACATTCAGCTGATTCAAGCTGACACTCCTTCACCTTTAGTTTCTTTGGTCGATTGCACTCGTAGCCTCGAGGTGTGTTTTTTTGCCAAAGTAGCTCAAAATGACCCCTATTTTGCTCGTTTTCTTCCTGCAGCTCGTGCACTGAGCCAGAACAGAGGGCGATATGTCAAAAAGAGCAGCTTTGTCTGTCTGCCAGAGTCATCTGCACAAATATTTACATCTCCTATTACTGTTTATATATCAGCCTGTAGAGAGCCCCCTCCGAAACAGCCACTTGTATTTGGAGAATATCCACTCTCTGTCAGAATTTCGCCTATTCTTGGGAAGTAGAGATTCCATAGCCGATTTCCCCTCAACTTTCCCATGTGATGTGATTGTTTTATGGAGAGATTGTAAAAGTTGTTCTTGTTGCATACAATGCTCTGCGGTTCCTCTATTACTGTACAGGTTAAAAAAAACTGAAGCTTCATAACACTGACTACATTTGCATGGACATAATTTCATTAATTTGATTACTGATGTCCATGTAAACGTAGTCAATATGGTGTGAGGGTTGATTGATAGCGAAGGTGATTGAATAGCAGGTTGCATAGTTTGTCTTATTACTGTATGATTTTAATAATAATGTAATAATGTAACACAAACACTAACTGCGCAACATGACGCGGCCGAACACAGTGTGGTCTCGCTCCAGCGTGCTGCAGTTCCAGCGATGGTGTCGGAACTGGTGCTGGCATTCCCGAATCCATTCTTTGGCTCCTTGTCCAATGGATTGCATGAGGTCTGGGTGTCTTTGGCAGAGTTGCCTCTGTTTGTTCACCAGTCCTGGAATGTTGTCACATATGACCCGTGCTCCTAACGCACCAATGTACCTGCAGAAACAAACAGACAATTAAGTTTTTTGCAGTGTCTGAAATTGTGTTGCAGTTTTTCTGGCTAACATCTATAATAATGAACAATTTCCCTGCTTGAACATCAGAAACCAACTCCATAGATTGTGGTTTCAGTTAGCCGGCTCGTTTGGGTTATCTCTGTATGAAACCAAACTATTCCATTTCATGTTTGCAACACTTTAATACACAGTTCTCAGGAATTCTTCGTCAATCACTCTGCGGTCAAATATATTTTTTGTGTAACGACCACCAGATTGAATAATTACCTGTTTTCATAGCCAACTGATTTCCTATAGCTGTTAGTTTCAAGTCTCAGTCTGTTTCTTCTCACTTAATAAAATAACTTCAACTCAAACCAGTAGTTATGCCAATTTATTTATTCATTTATTTACAATTTTTTGTGATAATGATACCCCTGTGATACTTCACTGTGTCCGAAACAAAATCGAATAATTATGATTGCGCCTCAAGGAGTCTAAAAGGAGTAGTTCACCCAAAAACTTCCAAAGCAGGGAACACTGTTTCATATGTGAGCATCAAAACCTTTTCTAAGTATAAATTCTACATGATCACTGTGCAAATGTCTTCAAGTGGTCCCCAAACCCTGGGCCGCAGCTCAGTACTAGTCCGTGGATCAGTTGGTACCAGGCTGCACAAGAAATCATTAATTATTTCCATTTTAGTTATTAGTCTGAACAATCTTTTATTTTGAAAATCTTTTATTTTGATAAATTACCATATTCTTTCGGTTACATCCTGGTCACTTTAGCATCCAAATTTAACCCAGTAGCTAGCAAAATGAGTAAGAAAGTCTTTGGAAAGTTTCTTTGTGAAGGGGAAAAGACCCAGTGAAGAACCAACAAACTGCCAAGGAATGGATCCTCAACCCATTTGTCAACAAATGTAATGTAATTTACACAAATCAGGGGAATCCACCATGTCTGTGCAAGAAGATCAACTTTTAGAGATCGCAAATGATGGCAGCCATTCACATATTGCCTCTTTTCCACGCACATGTGCATTATTTCCCATGGAGACATACGGCGCATATTGAGAGCGACGTGCACAAGTGCCAAAACGCACTCGCTTCTCCAGGCGCACCTAGTTGAAAGCTCTTTCAGAATGCCTCAAATGCACTGCAAGTCACGTGTCAAGAACTGAACTTCATATTTTGTATGGAATATACACATTTCGGTAGACTAATCATCTCAGACAAACACTGCAGTGGTTTTTTGTTTTATCTATAAAAACACTTGTATCAGTTACAGCAAAGTTTTGTCAGCTTGTCATTATCTGAGAAAACGGTTGATTGTCGCGTAGCAATCTACATACATCCACTCAGCCCCACTGCACCTCCCCCCGGGGTGCGGTAAAATTGTCAAGCATTGACCGATCTGTGGTGATTAAATGGTTGGGGATCACTGGTGTAGAGTTACACTAGTAACGATGTTAACTACTGGAATGGTGTGCATTATACAGTGCACAATATACCGTAAACATTCTGTGAACAGGAATCATTTTGGCAGTACTATTCATTCATTCATTCATTTTCTTTTCAGCTTAGTCCCTTTATTAATCGGGTTGCCACAGTGGAATGAAACCCCAACTTATCCAGTACATGTTTTACGCAGCGGATGCCCTTCCAACTGCAACCCATCACCTGGAAACACCCACACATTCTTGCACACACTCACACACTACGATCAATTGAGCTTTATCAATTCACCAATACCGCATGTCTTTGGAATGTGGGGGAAACTGGAGCACCCGTAGGAAACTCACCTGAACATGGAGAGAACATGCAAACTCTACGCTGAAATGCTAACTGACCCAACCAGTGCTCGAACCAGCGACCTTCTTGCTGTGAGGCGATTGTGCTACACTGCGCCACTGCGCTGCCCTATTAGATTACTATTTTATTTAATTTTAATGTATTTAAGTGAAGTTTAATTTATTAAACTAATTTCGAGAAGAGTACGCGCTCATGATTAACCCAGCTGACTCATATTAGCTAATCACGATCCTCCAATCAAGGATCCCTATTTCCTATATATATTTCCTCCTTTTCCACTCACAACTGTCTGCGTCTTGAAGAAACCCCCCTCTTCCCCCTTCTTCCACCTGTATCCAAAATAGGTGGCTCGGCGGCGCAGCAACCAGCTGGAATTTCAATGGCTCTGGCTCCTTACCTGAGCTTCTGGTGTCTCTGCGAGGAGCTGGCACGTTTCCCCCAGAGTTTCAGTTCTCTCCCAAAGCCTAAATATACTCTGCATTTTAGACCTCTTGAACCTAAGTCTCTTTTACTAGTTGTCTCGCTCTCAGGAAGTTCACCCTGGGCTTAGCTGCGGGGGAGTTCGAGATCGCCCTGAGCTCAATCTCCCCTCGCCCCACAAAGGGAGGGAGCCCTGGACTCGAGGAATGCCTTGAGCTCAGGGCTCTCTCCCGGGACAGCATGCCGAATAAGCTTTCGTAAGTCATGAGCTAAGTGTGAACTCTTGAGATTGTAATTAACCTAGTTACCTTAACTGTCATTATTTCAACCATGGCAACACCAATAATCACAGAACCACAACAAAACCGGATCATATCGAAACACTGCCCCCCTCTCACCCACACACTGATTACATAGCAAATTATGTTTTACTTTTGAAATGGGGTATAAATTTGTCCCAGTTGGCATTTTAAATTCTTTTGAACATAGTTAGGTGGTGCTTGTCAATCAGACAACGCTTCTATGTTTGATCTTGTTATAAAATTGTGGAAAAAAGTTGGATAAACATGTCATGATAAAGCACTGTGAGTTTAACTGCAGGCGCTGCGAGATGCACATGCATGTGAAGCGGAGACAGATATGTCTGGGAAGTCAGATTTTGATACAACTTTCCTTCACCTGCTTTTGCGGGTGGGCCCACGCAGTATGTGCTATGCACTGGTTACTACTAACTAAATGGAGCATGAGCACTCAGTTATGGTTTGTTAAATAAGTTGCATTTAAAATGTACATTTGGAAATCGCCCAAATTTTCTCCACCCGCCTATGCCATTTTTAGTTAGTTAGTTAGTTTGACTTTATTAATCCCCGGAGGGAAATTTTTTTACCTACAAAATTAAATTCAAAACCGCTTAATCTGGCAACACTGTTTAAGTTGCATGTTTATTGTGAGGTAAGTGTATATTGTGAGGAAAGTGTATATATATATATATATATTTTTTAATGCTGCTCTAAGCTAAATGGGCAACATCAGCTAAAAGTAAATTGGAGCTCATGTATTTGAAACCACTTTTAACCTTTAAACTAAGAACAAAAATATTGTTTTTGAAAGTATATACATAATGAGGTCTTGTGCTGCATTCCAGATATCTCGAAATTGGGATTTCCCTACCTACATGAATATAACATCTAGAATGGCACTTTAAGTCAGACATCTGAGATTTGACATCACTTCACAGATGATGGCCAGTCCAGCTTCAGTGAACAATTAGTAGAAAGCAACTTTGTGATTAATGTAAAAATTTACATTTCAATTTTAAGCAATTTTATAGAACAAACTGTGTAGAACTCAACTAATAAATGGGTAACACTTTACAATAAGGTTCATTAGTTAATGCATTTACTAACATGAACTAATCATGAACAACACATGTAGAGCATTTATTAATCATAATTGAACATTTACTAATGCATTATTAACATCAAAGTCCATGCTTGTTAACATTAGTTAATGCACCATGAGTTAACATGAACTAACAATGAACTACTGTATTTTCATTAACTAACGTTAACTAAAATGAACAAATACAGTAGTAAATGTTTTGTTCACTGTTTGTTCATGTTAGTAAATGCAATAATTAACATTAACTAATGAACCTTATAGTAAAGTGTGACCAATAAATGCTATTTCTGAGACGATATTAGCTTTATAGTGCAATATGTTTTATACAGTTTGCTTCTTGTCAGCAGTGTTGTGCTTGTTAATGAAAAAGAGTAACCAGTTACTAGTTACTTCATTCAAAAAGTAACTCAATTACTTTATCGATTACTTACACCAAAAAGTAATGAGTTACTGTTAAAAGTAATTTTTGAGTTACTTTTTCTAAGAACACTTTTAATGCTCCCATTAATGCCCCTATAACGTCACTTCAGTGCTGCATGGAGAATACAATGTTGACCAGCTTTACAGTTTTAATTAATTGGCATTCTCAGAGCTAAAACACAAGACAAAGTTAAATAAAAAGTAATTTTTAAACACTGATTTATTTAAGTCAGACCTGCAGCAAAAAAGTAATGTATATGTCATATAAATGGTGATAAACCAGCTGAATAATATATTCAGAAACAAAAAAGCAAAGTTGCTTCAGCATCATAAAAGAGACGATGCTCAGATGCAGACTTGAGCGCTGAACTCCCTCTAGAAGTTCCAGAAGTTATAGCGACTGGAGGTGGTAAGCGCAGCATTTCATACAGATTTATTATTAAAGTTCAGAGATATAACTTATTTACCTCAGGAATTTCCCTAAATGAGAAATAATTTGCGGTTAAAAATGCATGAAGGTCATGTGACCATCGGGAAGAATGCAGCATCTCATTTCACACAGGACGCATTCTGTGATCTCGTTCTTCCGAGGTGACCTGGCAAGAACGGTCTTCACAAGAACATAAGTCCATTCTCTGCGTTCTTGTAATTGAGAAACAGCCTCGCTTTTGTCCAGTCTGGTGCCTCCTACATGACGCGTCTTCTTTACAGTGGTTGGTCGGCATCACCAATTCAACAATGCATTGAGGAGAGTTTAAATTAAGTCAACTTTATGGTAATGAGCTATGACCCGGTTCGGCGGCAAGCAATCAGAATGTAGAACTCCACCGCCTGAGTCCAGAGAACACAGTCACTGTAAACTTTGGTTCCGACCACAGCTGTTCCCAAGGGTTTGATTATTGCGGTCGCCGGATTTCCTATTATTTAAAATGTTTACTTCCAAAAACATACATTAAAAAAAGTTACTGGCGAGTTACTGATGTGCATTAATGTTTTTTTTCTTTCTTAAAAAAAACGGGAATCTTATACGACAATACAAAACAGCCTTGCTGCTTCAGGATATTTCAGACATATGGACACAAATTGGATGATTAAGTGGAGCAAAGCCACAGCACATGCAACTTATTGATCTTGCATTGTTAAATGAATTTAATAAAAAGTGTGCAACATTTTCACGCTAGAAAGCATGATTTTTGCAGGAATGTGACTGATTTGACGATATGCTGCTACGGCCCCTTAAAATACAACATCAAAGTAGAAATCATTGACGCTCTCACTTCTTCAGTGTGAACTCACAATAACTCTAGCTCTTAACTCTTGGATCACTAACAGTTCCTTTATATAATTAGCGCTTCTTGTGTGAATTGCCTCTTCTTGTTGAATTGCCTCTTCTTGTTGAATTGCTTTAGACAAAAATCTAAATGTAAATGTCGTCAGCTCTTTTCAAAGAACAGCTTTTGTTTTTTTAATTAAAAAAAGTTTAAAAGATCTGACATTTTACTACTGAAATTCCCAGATCTGACTGTGTCTGGAACACAGCAGCATTACATACATCCCAAAATGTCTAATTAATTCCCTAGATTCTTTCTTAATTGAAGAAAAAACAGTCTATGAAACATTTAGTATTCTAGAATTTACATTTGTCTCTATGCAAAAGGTTTGCAAATTTCCTGCTGAACGTCTTGACAAATAACGGGTGCACTCTGTGTTGAAGTGCACCACACAAACACCCTCAGCGAGGTTTACGCTGTGCTCACGCAGCCTTGTCTCCTTCCCGGATCTCATTATCCAGTCAGTCGTGTCTGGGTTTGTGCGACAGCACTCTGTACAAACCTACTGAACAATTTCCACTCCTCTTATGGCTGTCTCTGTCTCTCTCTCACACACACACACTGACATACTAGTGCAAACACACAACCCAACGAAAGACTTATTCCTCTCGCTATAGCATCCATGGGAGGGCTGGCTTTGCATGGTTGCCTTGTTGATCCTTGACACACAGAAACACAATCTCACTCTCCCTTTCGGTTCCAGAACACTTATCAGCTGCATGTGGCTGGGATTGGGAAAGGCCGCTGCACGTGAGCCAGAAAAGCGCTACGCGTGAATTGATTGCAACGATGACAACAATCCCCATAACTGTATAAATTACCGTAGGAACTGCGAGATATTTATCACCGCTGGCTCGCACGGTTTTAGGCATACCGCCATGGCTGTCTTGTGGACTCACGCCGTCGAATCCCCACTGCTTTATTGAGGGCAAAAGGGGCCATACGTATGGTTATTTCAACAGAGATGATACTAACGATAACCCTTCTTTTCCCATTCACGAAATGTGGTGTTATTGTCTTGTTTGAGAGAAACTGAGAATTGGATTTAATTGAAAGTATCAAAAATAGCGTGGGCCGAGATTACGTTGTTTACTCAGCTGTGGGGCACTAGGCAGTGCGCTGACTATGTTGATCTTGCTACCTCTGAGACGTGATGGGGAACTTGTGAATGCTGCAATTAGAGACGTTTTTGAAGGCAAAGTCTGCCATTGTGTCATCCTGTCTGCTGATATACGATGAGGAAATGGAGATGAAAAGCAATAATTTCAGAACCAAGTCACTTTGAATCTGTTTCACTCTAGCAAGTGTGTTTATTTGGTGTGTTAGCACACAAGTAGGTCTGTGATCCAGCCAAGACCTGTCATGAAACAGCCTGGAATGTGTTGATCAATGTCAGTTTGAGACATCAGACCCCTCTGTTTTTACTAACAACTGCTCTGAAGACTGATTTAAACACTGTATGTGTGTCTGCCATTAGCTGGCATATAGAGAGCTAATTTGATCTCCTTTCTAATTTTATTACACTTTTCCACCAACATTGGTGTGATTATTGTACATATAGATTTTTGCTGTTTGTCTGACATTTTAGTTTATGCCATTTTTTAACTGTACATCATTAGCATAGTTTACTTCTTTAACATATACTAAATATATTCACATAATATGTAAAAAGGACTGGGAAAAAATTAACAAAATAAATTTCTATGAGAATTGACAATCAAAACATAAATAAATCAGTCAAAATAATTATTGAAATTAAATATTACAATATACGCTCCATCACTAGAACCAAAGAAAGCCTATTTATCCAAATGCATATATATATATATATATATATATATATATATATATATATATATATATATATATATATATATATATATATATATATATATATATAAAATAAATAAATAAATAAATAAATAAAATAAAATATATATATATTGTTGAAGTAAGAATTATTAGCCTGATAATATTTTTTCTTCTGGAGAAAGTCCTATTTTTTTTTTAATTTGGCTAGAATAAAAGCAGTTTTAAATTTTTTAAAAGCCATTTTAAGGACACAATTATTAGCCCCTTTAAGCTATATATTTTCCTGATAGTCTACAGAACAAACCATCGTTATACAATAACTTGCCTAATTACGCTAACCTGCATAGTTACCCTAATTAACTAAGTTAAGCCTTTAAATGTCACTTTAAGCTGTATAGAAGTGTCTTGAAAAATATCTAGTAAAATATTAGTTTCTCTCATCATGGCAAAGATAAAATAAATCAGTTATTAGAAATAAGTTATTAAAATTATTATGTTTAGAAATGTCTTGGAAAAATCTTGTCTCATTTAAGCAGAAATTGAAGAACAAAATAAACAGGGGGGCTAATAATTCAACTGTATATATATATATATATATATATATATATATATATATATTTATATATATATATATATATATATATATATATATATATATATACACACATCATTTTTTATATGTATATATATATATATATTATATTTGCCATTTTTTTATTTTTTATTTAAATATAATTTCTACATATACATATATGCTGTTGGAATTCTCTCAGAATTATTACATATATCCCATCTTATGTATTTCCTGTAATTTTTCTAGGTTTTCAAATTTGGTGAATCAAAAACACATGATAAAAATCAGATTGTATCCAATAGCAATTTACAACATATAGAGATGGAATAAATCAATTAGAAAAATAAATGCAGGGATGTTATTTTGGGAAGTGACATGCTTTTTTATCCCTGATATACAACAAATATTTATTTAATGTGATAAACCATATAAACTAAATACACAAACAAATTTCAGTAATTTTTACAGCTCAAATGTAGCTTTCACAATGAAAATTTAAACTGCGCTTAATTAGCCTAATCTAGCAATTCTCTTCATAATTTGGAACAATTATTGATACGAGCAAATACATTTTTTAAAGATCAACCCGATAAAATAGCATCCCTGTTTTTAGTGTTTTATATACAGTGATGCTCAGCATATATGAGTACACCCCCCACAAATCTCTCATTTAAATGAATATTTTCTATAGGATGATTTACAATATCATATTTGTGCATATACACTAGATTAGTCAGTACTGAAGCCAAATCTGAGCTAATCTAACAAAATAATTCATGATAATGGTTCAAAAACTAGCACCCAAATGTATGTTACAGAAAAATATTAAATAATTTTTTCAAAAATTGCAAAAATCAAGAGAAACAAAAACGTATACTAAACATGTAATATCTAAATATGTTCTGTTACTAAAATATATTTTTAAACAAATATATCTGTTTATTAAACCTGTTTTGTTCAAATGTCCAATATGCATCACCCATATTCACTGAGAAATAAATAAAATATTCATTTGCAAATTGGGATGTACTCAATTATGCTGAGCACTGTATATAAATATTATTCTTGAAAAAGTTCAGACTTTTTCATTATGATATATATTCAGTGCGTTTATCACGGCGAATTACAGTAAACAACCCCATGTACTTACAGAAACAATTCTATTATGTTTTTAATAGCAGGCATGTTCATGTTGGATTTCCAGCAGAACTAGAGACATTTATGACACCCCAAATAAACACAGAGAAACACCTACCACCAAGACGAGTCCACACTAGGAGTAAACATGAGCAGCAGTAAAATAAAGAGCAGGTAAATCCGCTGAGTGGCGCCTCTCCGTTCACGGCGTGACAGGAATCCTCCACGCGCGCGCTGTCTGTCCTTGCGCGCCGGCGACGCGCACCCAACTCCATCACACTCTGGCATATTTTAAGCGGTCAGTTTGTGATTTTTTTTAATAATCCAAAAAAAGTCACTGGATCATTGCAGTTCTTAAGATAGATACTTTATTTCTAATAAAGTAACTCTAAAAGAAAAAAAACAAGCATCCATGTAATATTCGTTACTCTCCAAATGAAGCTCCTCATGCAACTCCAACCGCTGGAGCAAATTAAAAATGTGTGTTAAAATAGCTGTCCCGGCTCTTAATTGCGTCCGGAGCGGTCCAGTGAGTGAGGTACAGTATCTGACCAGCAGAATCAGATCTAAGGGGATATCTCTGATTGGCGGAGGTGCGTGCGCGCGCTCATTGGCTGGAGTCAGCACGATGAGACGAGATGAATGAGCGCGCGCGCCATGATGCTGTCACAGCTCCAAAACGCTGTCAGAGACGCTAGAATGAAGCACACCAGCTTTTCTGGACACCATGATGGTAATATCACGATATTATTGCAGTGTCTTGAATTAACAATAATAGAACTAAATGTATGTATTAGTGAGGTAATCATTGAGAAGTTACCGTTACCATGCGTAGGTCGTCCAGAAATGAAAATGTACTCGCCCTCAAGTGGTTGAAACCTTCATGTTTCCTTTTTCTGTTGAACATAAAATATGATGTTTTGAAATATGCTGTAAACCTAACTATTTCCCAAAGTAGGAAAAACAAATACCCTGGAACTCAGTGGTTACAACTGTGTTCAGCAGAAAAAGGAAATCTAGTTTGTGAATTGTGACTAAATGACAGAACTGAGTTTTGGGTGAACTATACCTTTAACAAATTATTTAACAATATATTTTAAAGACAGATAGCACAAGCACTCTTTTCTAGCAAAACAAAAACACAACAAAAGAATCTGTCCTTGCAACATCAGTATATAGTTTAGACTGATATGAGACCAGACATACATGCCAGACTGTCTCATGTAAGTCTATAAATAACTCAATGAATATCTTCTCAGCAAAGATAGAAGCCATTCCTCATATATTTCTGGACGTGTCATTGTCAATGTATAAAACGGTCCTAGCTTGCACATCAAGTACACACTGGTATTAGATGGAGGGGAAATGCTGTAATGCAGAGTAAAAAACAAAGAGCTCCTATACATGTGAACTCAGACTCCGTCTTTTTTATTCTTGCCAAGTTCATTTAAGAAGGAAACTTAAACATTAAGAGATCCTGTAAGTTTGTGTAGCATCCGTTTGGTTCCACGACAAACAATATGTTAGCTTAATAATCTATTTATTTCTATTTTATGATATGATATAGATTCTAAATAGAGTGCAAGATCTTTATAGTATTCATTCATTCATTTTCCTTCAGCTTAGTTCCTTTATTCATCAGGGGTTACCACAGTGGAATGAACCGCTAACTTTTTCAGCACATTTACTGGGAAACATCCTTACACGTTCAATTACACACATACACCACGACCAATTTAGTTTATTCAATTCACCTGTACCGCATGTCTTTGGACTGTGGGGGAAACCAGAGCACCCAGAGGAAACCCACACCAACATGGGAGGAACATGCAAACTCCACACTGAAATGCCAACTGGCCCAGCCAGGACTCGAACCAGTAACCTTCTTGCTGTGAGGTGACAGTGCCAATCACTGAGCCACTGTGTCACCTACCTTATAGTATCTAATTACTAAATGAATATGTATTTGTTACATGTATCATATGGGGCAAATACCAAAAGAGGTTTTTAAGCATTCAAGAGTTCACACTTAGCTGATGATTGATTATAAGCAAGTTTGGCATGCTGTCCCGGGAGAGAGCCCTGAGCTCGAAGGTTCTTGAGCCCTGGGCTCCCTCCCGTTTGGAGGAAGAGAGGGGAGCCTCGAGCTCAGGTAGATCTCGACAACTCCCCCTTGATAAGAGCTGATGACTAAAAATTGAATGCTATTAAAAGATATGCTGCAGTATGAGATTACCTGTATTGCAAATTTAGATTTATCAATTTACTTGTTGTGCATGTTTTTGGAATGTGGGAGTAAACCGGAGGACCCGGGGAAAACCCACGCAAGCACGGGAAGAACATGCAAACTACACACAGAAACGACCACCGGCCTGTTAAAGGACTAGAACCGGTGACCTTTTTGCTGTGAGGCGACAGTGCTAGTCACTGGGCCACCGTGCTGCCGTATGGAGGGAAAGGTGAAAAGGTAGGGGTGGAAGGGGGATTCTTCAAATCGAAGATGACTGTAGTGAAAAAACCCTGGCTCTTTATAGTGGGTTAGGAATGGCCTGATTGGTGGATCATGCATACTAATGCAGAACCAGCCGTGTTCAATCATAATCACGTGCTCCTCTCGAAATTAGTTTATGAATAAACTTCACTTAAAACGAAACAGTGTAACGTTGCTTTAATTATTTCACATTCATTAGCATTAGTTCTGTTTAATTGTATTCTTTTGTGTTATAAACAACACTTTTTCCATGAAGACACTCACAGAAAAGTGAGTGAACAGTAGGTATACAGTAGGTATCATACCAATAAATGCATTTCTTAGAGTTATTCAGAACAACATTCATTCATTTTATTTTCGGCTTAATCCCTTTATTAATCTGGGGTTGCCACAGCGGAATAAACCGCTAGCTCATCCAGCATATGTTTTATGCAGTGGATGCCCCTCCAGCCACACCCCATCCCTGGAAAACATCCACACACACTCATTCACACTCATACAGTATAACTTACCCAATTCACCTGTACCGCATGTCTTTGAACTTTGAAACCAGAGCACCCGGAGGAAACCCACGCGAACGCAGGGAGAACATGCAAACGCCACACAGAAACGCTTTGTAAGTCGCTTTTGATAAAAGCATCTGCTAAATGACTAAATGTAAATGCCAACTAACCCAGCCGAGACTCGAACCTGCAACCTTCTTGCTGTGAAGCGACTGCAATACTGCGCCACTGCATTGCCATTTAGTATGATTATGGTGGTTCAGTGGTTAGCGCTTTTGCGTCACAGCAAGAAAGTTGCTGGTTCGAGTCCCGGCTGGGCTAGTTGCCATTTCTGTGTGGAGTTTGCATGTTTTTCTTCCGGGTGCTCCGGTTTTTCCCACAGTCCAAAGACGTGTGCTGTAGGTGAACTGAATAAACTAAATTGGTCGTAGTGTATGAGTTTGAATGAGTGTCCAAAGACATAGGTGAATTGAATGACCTAAATTAGCTGTAGTGTACGAGTGTGTGTGTTAATGTGAGAGTATATTGGCGTTTCCCAGTACTGGGTTGTGACTGGAAGGGCATCCACTGCGTCAATTAGGAACTAAACCGAAGGAAATAGTATGATGACATATTCTTATGTGTTTTAACAAGTCGATTTAATGCCATTAAATGACTTCTATGCAAAATTACTGACGAATATTTAGGTTTACATTTATCACACAAACACTAAGCACAGCAGCATGATTAAACACACAACTTCCTTCCAAATGTGATGAGTATTGGAGCTCATACAATGGAGACTATCATCTGTAATAGTTTGTCGTCTCTAAACCATATAAGACAAGCGCACTTAACCCTTCGGGCCCCAGGATGTGCGCCGATAATTAGTGACGTGTGGTTTCTGTAGCGAGAGGTCAGTGCTCTCGCCTCCCCTGATTATAGCAGTGTGTGGGAGACAGATTTCAGCAGGCCAGGCATGCGTCCCTGTCGGCCTCGCAACCTCGACCTACTGTCCCAAACAGGAATGTTAATTAGCAGCATCCACCATCCCCTGACACAGAGGACATCTACAGATAAACCAGTGGAGTCAGCATATAATAGCGTATAAATAGCAGCGCTGATATTTTAAGGTGCATTAAACAGAAATAGTTTGCTTATAAGATAATATACTTCATTTATGTTGTATCTACATGATGTTATTTTTAAGGCTCAAAATGATGAATCTGAATATGATATTTGCATTTGCCACCATGCCACCCTTAAAAAGTGAGTAGTCACTTTATTTTAATAAAAGTGAGTAAATCCGTTGTAACTTGGCTTGATTTAATATTTTATATTTATGCACATGACTCATTTACTTAATACTTTTAAGGCATTGCGTTCACTCACTTTTTAAAGTAAAGTCAACTAATCACTTTAAAACCAATGGGTTTACTCACATTAAGTAAAGCTAACTAATCACTTTTTACAGTGTATATGAGGAGAAATACATTTAAATAAACAATTATTTATCCTTACACTGTAAGACCCAGCAGTCAACTTTATCAAATGAAATTGAGTGTACTCTGTTAAAATAGTAGGGTTAAAAATACCCCAACATATAACCCAACTATAGGTTATTATAGCACCTTCTCAACTTATTTTAACCCAGTGCATTGGGTTATATAATTTAACCCAATGCATTGGGTTATTTTGATTAAATTTATTTTTTCCATTCTGGTATTACTAATGCTACTAGTAATAGTTCTACTATTAATTTTATAATTATGCCTGTGTAAATAAATAACATACGGTTCGCAAAAATATTGAACATGCTTCATTTCCATTACATTTTAGTTCCAGGCACTTTAACTAAAATAAATCCAAAAACACAAACAATGAAGAAACCGAACAAAGTGCAGACAGATATAAACTGAGCAAGCAGAAAATCCTGTGTTGATGGAGCAGAATATGGAGCTGTAGAGACTGTCCAGCAGCTGCAGCAGGCTTCACTCAGTGTCCACAATGTACAATACATTTTAACCACATCCAAAGACTGCTAAAAGATGTTCTTGGATGGAAAAACGGATATAAAAACCACGACACGGAGGTAATTTGTAAAAAATTAACAACAAAATTTTGTGTTGAAGCTTACATAAACTTTATTACACAAAAACAACATTACACACACATATTACTACAGCTGTTTTGTGTCAGTTAAATCAGTTGAAATTCTAATTTTTAACCCAACTGGTTAAGTTATTAAATAAATAACCAAATAAAGGTTAAAAATAACCCAAAAAAGCACCAAATATTTAACTCAACATGTTGAGTTATCAATAAATAACCTAATTAAGGTTAAAAAATAACCCAACAAAGCACCAAATATGTTTAAATCAACCATTGGGTTAAATAACTCTAAGTTTTTTAGAGTGTAGTTAGCTCAAAATTGACTGAAAGTTAATTCTACTGATTTTAAAACTTTTCTGACCACATTTCTAGAACTGCTCGATCTTGCAGAGTCGCACTATAACATCAGAAAGGTCCGACCCTTCCTATCTGAACAACTCCTTGTTCAAACTCTTGTTCTCTCCAGACTGGACTATTGCAACTCTCTACTGGCCGGGCTTCCAGCTAACTCTTCCAAACCTCTTCAGCTGCTTCAGAATGCAGCAGCACGAGTGGTCTGTAATGAACCTAAGAGAGCACATGTCACTCCGCTACTCATCCGTTTGCACTGGCTGCCAGTTGCTGCTCGCATCAAATTCAAAGCTCTGATGTTTGCTTACAAAGCGGCCTCTGGCTTTGCTTCTTCTTATCTGCTCTCACTTCTGCAGATTTATGTGCCTTCCAGAAACTTGTGTTCTGTGAATGAACGTCGCCTCGTCGTTCCATCCCTAAGAGGGAAAAAATCACTTTCTCGAACTCACGCATTCAATCTGCCCAGTTGGTGGAATGAACTCCCTAACTGCATCAGAACGGCAGAGTCACTCACTGTCTTCAAGAATTGACTAAAAACTCAACTATTTAGGCCCCGTTTACACTAGTGCGTTTTAGTTTTAAAACGGCGTTTTAGAATGAAAACGATCCGCGTCCACACTCGCGTTTTACCCAGCGTTTCTGAACTGCTCTCCGTCCACACCAAAACGCTGAAAACGCACATCACGTGACCACACTCACACTCTTTGTCAAGCGCTGCAGCCCATCTACCCAGATGAGAGCTCTGCTAGTCGGACTTCTCATCAAGCATCTCCCGCTGGATCTAATCTCACTATATTTATTAAACGGGCTATTTCACTCATCTTGTTGTCTTTATCTAACGACATATTCCCTGACTTTGGTCATTGGAATCTATTACTTGTTCTCAGGTAACGTGTTTTGGCTGAGCGCAAAGATAAGTTAATGATTAATGTAAGCACGTAGCCTATTCTGTATATTGACTGATCGCTTGCCTTTATTTGCTATAATGTATACACTTATTGTATGTTATACTTTTATAATGGCCATTATCGATTATTAAAACTGATATTCAGCAAAAGAGAGGGCATGTTTCGTATTTTCACTGAAATTGAAAGGAGACAGTTGTTATCGGCTCCGTTTTCTTATAAATATCCACACAGTGAAGATGACGCTCATAAATGCAGCACGGCGCCTCAACATTTCTGCTGTCTGTTTAGTTGTTGATATTAAAATGAAAATAGGCAGTTCCTTATATCATGTTTACATTTTATTCCAGTAATAATGTAATGCTCAAATTGCTTTGTGTAAATAGATTAACTACAAAGTACTCATTAGGATTAGTTTTTGAACTTAAATGGTTTGTTCAAGAGGTTTCCTCAAACATTTTGAGTTACCTTTACTTATTGGATTTTACGGTGTATATTTCTTATTACATTTCAATTATATAGTTGTTTTTTCCTCCAAGTTGTTGAATAAGCAGTATGTTTGCGCTTGATTGGAAACTGGTAAGCCCATTGTGACCAGGGGGGCAGAGTGGCACATACTTCATGCGTGTTTGCCTCTCTGTTTCCCGGGCCACACACACTCACACACATATAGTCACACATAAAGAGGGGATTTAGGATTTAGGGAGAGGCTCCTGGCTGGTTAAACTGTGATCCCCGCTCCTGTTAGTCTCACATGGATGCTTGTGATGCACGCACATTTTTCACACGCTTTGTATCTGCGCTTGAGACAGCAGATGCTGGAGGATCTAAGGGTCGCTTGTCCTTCTGTTATTATAACAAATAAAATGTGAATCATACAATGACTAAGGCATGTGATATTGAACTTGAAGTGAGTGTTCCATATCATGAGTTCAATATATGATGACACACAGAGAGTAATACTTTATAAACATGTTCATTTTTAGACTAATGGGAGACTTGGGTTTTTGCTTAATGACTGATGACTGTCGTCTCTAGTACACTTAAAATGCAGGGTTCATGTTGTCCCAGCACAAAGCTCAAGTAAAAAATTCAAGTGGATTGAACAAAGTTATCCCAACCCTGCTGAAAAATCTAGCTTAAACCAGCCTAGGCTGGTTGGCTGGTTTTAGTTGGTTGACCAGCCTGGTTTTGGAAGGGTTTTGGCCATTTCCAGGCTGGTTTCCAGCCATTTCCATCCTGGTTTCCAGCCATTTCCAGCCTAGTCTTAGCTGGTCAGGCTGGGAGATGACCAGCCAAATCTAGCTAAAACCAGCTTGACCAGCCTCCCAGCTTGGCTAGGCTGATCAAGCTGGTTTTAGCTGGTCATCTCCCAGCCTGACCAGCTAAGACCAGGCTGTAAATGGCTGGAAACCAGCCTGGAAGTGGCCAAAACCCCTCTAAAACCAGCCTGGTCGACCAGCTAAAACCAGCCAACCAGTTTAGGCTGGTTTAAGCTGGATTTTTCAGCAGGGAAAACAAATTTGAAGTATTGTCATTTTAAATAAGCAGCATTTTTAAAGTGTAACACATTTTCTAATTAGATGAGAAAGATTATTTCTTCTCTTATTTTTTTCCAGTAGATATATACACTCACTGGCCACTTTATTAGGTACACCTGTCCAACTGCTCTTTAACGCAAATTTCTAATCATCATGTAGACATGGTCAAGATGATCTGTTGCAGTTCAAACTGAGCATCAGAATGGGGAAAAAAGGAGATTTAAGTGACTTTGAACATGGCATGGTTGTTGGTGCCAGACGGGCTGGTCTGAGTATTTCAGAAACTGCTGATCTATTGAGATTTTCACACACAACCATCTGTAGGGATTACAGAGAATGGTCTAAAAAAGAGAAAATATCTGCCACAGTTCTGTGGGCACAAATAGCTTGTTGATGCCAGAGGTCAGAGGAGAATGGTTACGACTGAGGTATGCAGGGGTCCGTTCTTCGTACGTGGATTACTCAGTTAGCTGGATTTGGATATTGACGATTTGACACGATCCAGGATCGTTTCGTTCTTCAAAGCTGATCCGAGAGTTGTTGTCATGGCAACAGATCTGCTAGGTCAAACCTGATCGGGAGCAGGTTCAAATCATATAAGGATTAGATCGGCTCAGTTCAAGCAAAGATAATACAGAAAGTATGTACCGAGTTCTGATATTTTCTTACAGTAGTAGTTATATACACTTGGGAAAATAGTAAATATATTTTAACTATATATATAAAAGTTATAGTCATAATAAAATAAATAAAGTTATACATATTAATAAAACGTATGCAATCTGCACCCTCGAAATGAAAGTACAAAGACTGCCATCTGGTGGTGCAAAGAGAAAACTTATTGATATGAACTTTTTAGATCGCTTTAGTACAAATTGTGTATGATAGAAATGCACTATATGTGACTTTTTTTAAAAGCAATAATACATATATGCAGTCATAAACATGTTTTGACAGTTAATATGCCAGTGATGCTTTACAAAAGTTGCAGACGCCTTTACCAATATCAAAATGCTTTTGTAAACAACCAGTTATTCTTTACACCGATTAAAAAACGGCTACTATAATAAAGAAAATCTTTTCTAAATGAAGAACTAAATACACTGATATGCATTGAAATACATGATGAATACTCTCGACACATGAAAGTGTAAAGCCTGCAGCTCAAAACAAATGTGGAAGGTTATTGCGTGTCATATTTAACAAGCCGTTTACTGCTAATTTGATGTAATTTTGCTCACATGGATAATTGAATATTAATCAAATGATGTCATTACGCTGCTGTGCCGTCAGCCAATCGCTGCATTGCTGATCATGATTTCTAGGATCGATAGATCTGTCCTTAACAACAAACGCAGCGATCTCAGATCAGTTCATCCAGACATTCTAATCTGATTCGCGAACTTGTTTGGAGAACCAAATTAGCGAGAGATCAGTTATCAAGATTAAAAGATCCAGGATCTGCCAAATCATCTTAGATCATTTAAGCGAGGTACGAAGAACGGACCCCAGAAGAGCATCTCTGAACACAAAACACGTCAAACCTTGAGGCAGATTGGCTACAGCAGCAGAAGACCACACTGGGTGCCACTCCTGTCAGCTAAGAACAAGAAACTAAGGCTACAATTCACACAGACTCACCAAAACTAGAAAATAGAAAATTGGGAAAACGTTGCCTGGTCTGATGAGTCTCGATTTCTGCTGCGACATTTGGTCGGTAGGGTAAGAATTCGGTGTCAGCAACATGAAAGCATGAATCCATCCTGCCTTGTATTAATGGTTCAGGCTTGTGGTGGTGGTCTAAGAGTGTGGAGGATATTTTCTTGGTACACTTTGGGCCCATTAGTACCAATTGAGCATCGTGTCGACCATACAGCCTACCTGAGTATTGTTGCTGACCATGTCCAATCCGTTTATGACCGTTTATGTCACCAGAGCTCAATCCAATAGAGCACCTTTGGGATGTGGTGGAACAGGAGACTGGCATCATGCCACGAAGAATTAAGGCAGTTCTGAAGGGGGTATCTAATAAAGTGGCCAGTGACTGTACATAGACATACAGTTAAAGGCAAAATTATTATTAGAAATGAATAGAGGTATGTATAGAGGTAAGTTATACAGTAGTTCTTTATTATTTTAAATATATACATTTTTAACATCAGCATTACACTCCTTAAGATATTTTTGATTGGCTATAAAACAAACCACTGTTGTCCAATGACTTGCCTAAATAACCTACCTTGTTTAGTTAACCTATAAGTCTTTAAGACTTTCACTTTAAGCTGAATACTTAAGTGTTGCAAACTAACTAGTAAAATATTATGTACTCATTCATTCATTTTCTTGTAGGATTAGTCCCTTTATTAATCTGGGGTTGCCACAGCGGAATGAACTGCCAACTTATCCAGCAAGTTTTTATGCAGCGGATGCCCTTCCAGCCGCAACCCATCTCTGGGAAAAAACATCCACACAAACACATACTACGGACAATTTAGCCGACCCACTTCACCTGTACCGCATGTCTTTGGACTGTGAGGGAAACCGGAGCACCCGGAGGAAACCCACGCGAAGGCAGGGAGAACATGCAAACTCCACACAGAAACGCCAACTGAGCCAAGGATCGAACCAGCAACCCAGCGACCTTCTTGCTGTGAGGCGACAGCACTACCTACTGCGCCACTGCCTCGCCCAATATTATGTACTGCCATGGCAAAAGAAACTTATTTTTAGAAATTAGTTTTTAAAGCTATTATGTTTTAAAAATGTGTTATATAAGAGAAATAGAATAAAAATGTGATTAATTACTCAATGGATAAGACAAATGTCAAGCTTGCCTTAGAAGAAATTACTTGTATACTAAAAGCTAAACAGCCTGTATTTGAAAACATATGGAGTCCTTTCATTAGTTATATCAAAGAAGTGGAATTAACAGAGGAAGAAGTTGATGAATAATATTTGGTGGACAATGCAGTTCCAGTCTTGATACATTCTTCAATGTATATTTGCTGTACCCAGTACTCGGTATGATTATAATTTTCATGTTTGAATAGATTACCATTAACGAAAAAAGAGGAGCAGTTATACTTTTATTTTAATTTTGTTTTGTTTGTTTGTTTTTTAGTTTTTAATGTATATGTATATATATATATATATATATATATATATATATATATATATATATATATATATATATATATATATATATATATATATATATATATATTGGCTAAATTGTCCATAGTGTGTGTATGTTTCCCAGAGATGGGTTGCGACTGGAAGGGCATCCGCTGCGTAAAAATATGCTGGATAAGTTGGCGGTTCATTCCGCTGTGGTGACCCAGGATTAATAAAGGGACTAAGCTGACAAGAATATGATTGAATGAATGATTACAAATGAGGGGGAAACGGTGGCTCAGTGGTTAGCAATGTCGGCTCACAGCAAGAAGGTTGCTGGTTCGAGTCCTGGCTGGTCCAGTTGGTATTTCTGTGTGGAGTTTGCATGTTCTTCCTGTGTTGGCATGGGTTTCCTCCGGTTTCCCCGCATTTTCCTTCGGCGTAGTCCTTTAATTCATCAGGGGTCGCCACAGCGGAATGAATTGCCAACTTATCCAGCATATGTTTTACACAGCGGATGCACTTCCAGCTGCATCCCAGTGCTGAAAAACATCCATACACCCTCATTTACACACATACACTACAACCAGTTCAGTTTATTCAATTCACCTATATCACTTGTATTTGTGGGAGAAACCCACACCAACACGGTGAGAACATGCAAACTCCACACAGAAATGCCAACTGACCCAGCCCGGACTCGAACCAGCGACCTTCTTGCTGTGAGGCAACAGTGCTAACCACTGAGTCACCGTGTTGCCCCATATAATAGTCAGTTTTATACTAAAAGAAATACACATTATTTTGAAAGCCCCCTGTCACCACTGTTCTTTGTTCTTTAGCCTTTAAATGAACACTATATATGCAATTCTATTATTTTTATTACAGGCAGACTCTAAATAACACACTCATACACAGAATTGGATTAAATCTCAAAATAACTTTATTTCTCATACTATGTTTAAAAAAAATATAAGGGAGTATATAGTGTATACTGCGCAGTAAGCTAGTATTATTTTCCAAATATAGCCGAGGATGGGTGATAGTGTATCATGACCACCCAGTGCCTCCTGCTGGCTGGCTTTAGGCAGTACAGATATATATAAATATATAAATCTAAAATAATTTGTTTCAGCCCATCTACAAGAGTAACAAAGAGTCTAAAAATGATAACGGTTATAAAAATATCAATCATATCAGATCACAAAAAGGATACAAAAGTACAAGATAAAAATGGTAGAACATTATAAAGTGATACAAACTGCTGAGCAAAGATGGGAATAGTCAGGCTAAATATCCGTTAGCTTGAGATATACAGAAACAAATGGAAAAAGTAAGAGACTGTTTGCACATGCTGTATGTTAAATATAGTTCAGTGTATCAACTAGATGATGGTGATGGATACAGTTTTCAGATATAAAATGATGTGCACAATTGCATTGTTTAATCATTTCTGAACATTTCTAAGGCTTCGTTCATTAATATTATACAATTCTAAACGATTTCTTTACATTTTAAATTATTTTAAAATGTAATTTGTGATTGTCGACAACAAAACCAATAGTCAAAAATACATTGTAATGGTCAAAATTATCAAATGTTCTTTTATTCCAAAATTCAATACAATATTAAGTAAATATCATGTTACTTGAAGATATTATGTCCTACTGTAAATATATCAAAACCCGTTTTTTTGATTAGAGAGTGATTTTGATTCATTTTGATTTTCTTAGTATTTAGATTATTTAGAATATCAACATATCATAACAATGCATCTACCCTGTAAACAATTATATGAAGTTAATATGTTAATATGTCATGTTCTAACTTAATTTTATAAGTTAGTTTTAAGTCAGTTTAACATAATATAAGTTCAATTAACTCTAATTTGATTCATTTTAAAAAGTTAAGACAACCAGGATTTTTTTTACAGTGTATCACTACAGTGAATGGATGGCGTAACTATAAGGAATCAATAGAGAAAATGAATACATCTCATTTTCCAAAACCTGGCACTTTTGATTGGTTTTGTGGTCCTGGGTCACATTTATTACTATCATCAAAGCTGAATTTTCAGCATCATTTATATATATGTATATATATATATATGTATGTATATATATATATATATATATATATATATATATATATATATATAGTTAAGGTCTGAATTATTAGCCCCCCTATGATTTTTTTTTTCTTTTTTAAATATTTCCCAAATGATGTTTAACAGAGCAAGGAAATTTTTACAGTATGTCTGATAATATTTTTTCTTCTGAAGAAAGTCTTATTTATTTTATTACGGCCAGAATAAAAGCAGTTTTAAATTTTTTAAAAACCATTTTAGGGACAAATGATTAGCCTCTTTAAGCTATATTTTTCCCCGAGAGTCCATAGAACAAACCAGAGTTATTAAAAACTATTATGTTTAGAAATGTGTTGAAAAAAATCTCTCCGCTAAACAGAAATTGGGGAAAAAATAAATAAATAAATGGGGCTAATAATTCAGGGGGGCTAATAATTCTGACTTTAACTGTATATATATATATATATATATATATATATATATATATATATATATATATATATATATATATATATATATTCAGTGCCAAATAAATAATCCCTCAGAAAGCATTATAATATGCCAACTAGGTGCTCAAAAATTATTTGATTATATTATTATTGATGTTGAAAACGGGTGTGCTGCTTGGAAACTGTAACACTTTTCAGAATTATTTACATTTAATTGAAATAGAAATCAATTTTGCAGCATTACAAAGGATTTTCTTAAAAACTAAACTTAGTGAACCCAAATGTTTAATTTGTAGTGTAAAGATGTATAAATATCCAGCAGAATAACAATATATAAAACTATCTACAGGAGCTGGTGATTGTCAGAGATAAAATGCTGATTATTCTCATAATAATTGACTGAACACATAATGTAATTATGCATATAATCAACATGCATTAATTGAAATATAATAAAAGTACAGAGTTACTTAAACGTATGGTTCTAAAATATTTGGTAGCATTTTAGTTTAGGTCATAATTCATGCTTTTAATCACCTGCCTATTATTAAGATATGAACTGTTCATGAGCAGTTATAAAGTATGATTGTATTCTACATCCTCAATCCTACCCAAAACCCAATCCCAACTTCTACCCTACTAACTATTAATAAACAGCTAACTAGTAGTTAATTAGGATAGTAAAGTGTTACCAAATATTTGTTCAAAACCTGGAAAAGTCCCTTAAAAAATCAGCAGTGTTTGACAGAATCGAGTTGTTCATTTGCGCTTGCTAGCCGCTAGATGACAGCATCAGATCTGGTTCTTTGCTGTTCTCTGAGCTGCTGTTGCGTCCGCAACCGACAGTCATTTGAGCAACGTGAGCAGCTCGCAGGGTGGCAGGAGAAGGCGGAGTTTCGGCCAGGCCTGGTTTTTTGGGTGGGATTGGAGGCGGGATCCCTCTGTCTGCTCTGGGAATAGTCGGAGACCTTATAGTTGGAGACAACATCCCAGACTGGACCACAGCACGATAATCAGTGCCGAAAGGAGAACTGTTTGAAGATGTTGATTTGCTGGGACTTTGAGGAGTGCTAAAGCGACTGAGCATGGTGCCACGGGGGGCTTGTTTTGAAGAAATGATATCTGGTGAAGTTGGACAAGGCGAAATGTCAAGTGGACTGTTTATAACAGGGTTTGGATCTTGATCACTGGTGCCTTGAAACTTGTGACGGGCTGCGTGGAAGCGCTGGTGGATGCCGGCCTGGTATGCAGCTTGTATGTCTGGGGATTGAGAGGCTTGTGAAGTGGTCCCATTGCTTAACAAACTCGGTTTCTCAACATCTTCCACCATAGAAATGTGGTGGCCATTGACTGAATCTGTTGTCTCTTTCCCTAACGTCTCTAATTCTTCTTGTAGTGCGTTACAGCGTGCTTCCTCTTTTCGTAATCTCAGCCCGAGCTGTTCTCTTTCAGTGTCGAACTCGGCCAGCAGCTCTTCTCGTCTCGCCTCCATCTGCATGGCCCTCTTCTTTTCCTCCTCAATCTCCGCCCTCAGAGTCTGATTGGCAGCTCGCTCGCGCTCGAGTCGCTGGCTGAGTTCGGCGGCACGCTGGGACTCCTCGTGAGCACGGGTGCCGGAGCGTTTGCACTCCCGACTCAGTGCCGTCATGAGCTGTTTATGCTGGACTCGCTGCTCATCCAGCTGATCGTGCAGCCGCTTGTTCTCACGCTCCATTCGGGACGTCTTCGACTTTTCAAACTCCAACTAAACAAGTGTATATAAAGATAAAAAAATACACAAATTAGTTGGAAATACATTGACAGATTTATACATTTACAAGAAAACAGAAACATTCAAGTCAAAAGTTTGGGGTCGGTTTATAATGATTTCGAAAAGTCTCTCTGCTCAACAAGGCTATATTTGTTAGAAAAAATGGAGTAAAAATTGTCAACTTATAGGTTGTTTTGAATCATGTGGTTGTGGTAATGCGCGAAATTCAGATGGAGGGCAGGAAGTACTAAACTGAATGGGAGTCATAGAGGAAAGTCCATATTTTTGTGATACCATATTTCAAAGGAGATATAAATAGAAAATAGCTACATATGTTGGGCATGATCCTTATATCATGAGTTTTCTACTGAACTAAACTATTTGCCTGTCATTGAGGCGGTAGATACTGTATAAGCGACAACCCTTATAAGTACTAATAATATATGTATATTTTAACAAAACAAAAACACTCGGCTAGATTAGGATTAAAGCCTGCACCCTAGCAGTAACTCAAATCAAGATGACAGTAATCCTGTGCACCTGCTGCAGGAGGCGCTCTCGCTCCTTCTCCAGAATGTAAGTGACGTCATCTCCTTCTGCTGTATCTTCAGCGTGCTTCCTCTTCTCCTCCTCCAGATCAGCGATGACCTGAAAGCACCACACAGGGGCGACAGAATGACAGAGAGATGAGCTGATAATAAACCAATCCAATCTCTTCTTAACCTGATACACACTCCGCTAAATCCAATTGAAATGAGCATTATGAGTATTGAAGACAGTGGCTTTTATACAGTGTAAACGAGGCTTCTGCTGATATCAAATTTTCTTATGATTATTCACTGAAGCTTTTATCACTATATATGATATTAGTACGATGTTGACTAAAAAGATTACTAACAGGTATAATCACAATAAAGCTTAGTGTGTTGCTTTATTACATATACATGTTTCAATGTTTTAAATTTACCTGCAAAGGGATTATAAAATATAACAGGTCACACTACAGTAAAGTCTTACTAGTCATTGGATTGAAATCAACAGAGTGAAATTGCAATATAGATGTGCTAAAAAAACTGAACTGAGTTGGTTATTAACATTTAATAAAGGGATTATGATTTTAGATTTTAATGTGTTGTTATGCATTAACTAAGAAATTAATTAAGCATCATGGTTTCATCATGTGCAAACCTTTAATATGAAGGACCAAACTTTATTAAGGGTGGTGGGCTGAAGGTAAATAAATCTAACTATTAGATTAAAGTTGCCATGGTAGTTTCTTCATTTATTAATATAAAAAAAAACTGAAGAAATAATTTAATTGTATTATATATATATATATATATATATATATATATATATATATATATATATATATATATATATATATATATATATATATATATATATTGTTTTACATTTTAAAATGAACTTCTTCTTATCCAAAATATTTGAATGAACTTTTATTTATTTATTTATTACACATTTTACTGGATTTATTATTATTAATAACATTTACGAAGTAATATTATTATTAAATATTTTGATGACCATTTATTTATTTACTTATATAAAAATATAACATTTATTTCCGTTAGCTTTTTTGTAGCTCAACAATTAAACAAACTAATAAACAAAAGGTTACGTTAAAACCGTTGAAAGCATTCGCCCCAATCTTCCCATCAATCTCCCTCTGTTCTCAGGTCGGATGACAGGCCAAATCAAAGGTTACCATGGGCCATTTAATTTCTTAGTTAATGCCTAATAACACATTAAAATCAAAAGTTGTAATTGTTTTACTAAGTGATAATAACTAAGTAAAGACCTAGACCTAGTTTTGGCATCTCTGGTTTACTTAAATTAACTGATGTTAACAAATGGAACAATACTATACAGAATAAATGCACAAAAGGACTATATAAAGGGCTGAACAATAAATTGTTTGAGCACTGATATCACAATCTGTGTATCTACAATAGTCACATTGCAGGATTAAATTATTTATTGAGGATTAAAAAAAAAGATATTATTAAATAAAAAAATATTATTTATAATAATAATAGATAAATAATAATAATTATTATTTATCTGGGGATGACCATGTTTATTATTTATAATAATATAATAATAATAATTATTATTATTTATATGATGATGACCATGTTTATTATTTATAATAATATAATAATAATATTTATTATTATTTATCTGATGATGACCATGTTTATTATTTATAATAATATACTAATAATAATAATTATTTATATGATGAAGACCATGTTTATTATTTTAATAATATAATAATAATAATTATTATTATTTATCTGATGATGACCATGTTTATTATTTATAATAATATAATAATTATTATTATTTATATGATGAAGACCATGTTTATTATTTTAATAGTATAATAATAATTATTATTATTATTTATCTGATGATGACCATGTTTATTATTTATAATAATATAATAATTATTATTATTTATATGATGATGACCATGTTTATTATTTTAATAATATAATAATAATTATTATTATTATTTATACGTTTATAATCATGTTTATTATTTATAATAATATAATAATTATTATTATTATTTATACAATGATGACCATGTTTAATATTTATAAAAAAATATTATAATAATTTTGCACTTGAATATGATACACTCCCCAAAAAACTATAAAGCACTGTTTCATTAATTTTTGTTCTTGCTTTATATCCGCATAATTTATTCAAATTTAAGCGGATGCATTGCATAGAAAAAAGACTTGATAATCCCAGTTGATATAATATCACAGCAGAACAAAATATTGCAATGTCAGATTTTTCCAATATCGTGCAGCCCTAGCCTTTACGTAGATTACTTTCAAAGCCAGGTTAATGTGAAACTGTTAATGTTTAAAAATAAAGTCTTTAAGCATCAAATTCTGCAATCTGAATCTAAAGACCCTCTAAAAGTTTAAATGCTAAATAATTATTCACATATTTTGAAGTGTTCATGATAACAATCCATGTTTATTATCGTGATGCATTTAATCTCAGTGTAAGTGGAGTATAAACTCACCCTTCTGTGTCTGTTCTCCGCAGCCGCCAGCTGTTTCAACATCTTCTCCTGCATCCGCCTGCAGTGTCCCACCACCAGCTTCAGCACCGCTAAAGGATCTGAACGAGCCTTGGCCCCACAAACCCCATCCCGTCTCTGAGATGAACTCGCTCTGTCTTCTCTGGTCTGGCTGGAGCTCTGGAGGGTCTCGCTGTCTCTCTGCAGGGCCAGGAACGGGTCACTCAGGTTGTATTTTCCGTATCGTTCACACACGTATGAATCTTTATGCTGGGCCTATAGTGAAAGAAGAGGGGTTTATTTCATCACATTTTGGGTTTATTAGATTTCAGCAGATTTCTGCGCATTAGTGTTTAAAGAAATGATGGGAAGGGGCGGCACGATGGCCTCACAGCAAGAAGGTCGCTGGTTCGAGTCCTGGCTGAGCCAGTTGGCATTTCTGTGTGTGGAGTTTGCATGTTCTCCCCATGTGGTGTGGGTTTCCTACGGGTGCTTCGGTTTCCCCCACAGTCCAAAGACATGCGGTACAGGTGAATTGAATAAATTGGATGGAGGAGTGTGTGTGTAAGTGAGAAAGTGTATGGGTGTTTCCCAGTACTGGGTTGTGACTGGAAGGGCATCAGCTGTGTAAAACATGAGCCAGAATAGTTGGCGGTTCATTCCGCTGTGGCAACCCCTGATAAATAAGGGACTAAGCTGAAGGAAAATGAATAAAAGGGATGATAGGAAATCTTTTTACATGAAATGGCTATTTGAGATTAGTTATTTTGGGATTAATGGGAATTTATGGGTTATATTTGTTGCTTCCAATCAAAACAATAACTTCTGCTGACATAGCCTAAAACATTTAGCCAAGCTTGTTAATAGTGGGGGAAATTTATTGGCCATATGTTCCTTTTTTTAGTATATATTTTGGGGTTTTTCACCTTTATTATACAGGACAGTAGAGATGAGACAGGAAAACATAAGGAGCAGAAAGAGGGGGGAAGGATCAGCAAAGGACCTCGAGCAGGGACTCGAACTCGGGTCACCGTGAGCACCTCAGTGCTATATGTCGGCACACTATATGTACATTATTTCAGTAAAACATAAAAATAAATAAATAACAGGCAGAAAAAATAGACAAATGCATCTATTTTTACACATTTAATAATTCATTAAAATGATAAAGATGCAACAAAAACAATTATTTCATTGTAATACTGTAGTGTTTAATAATAATAATAATAAAAATAATAATAATAATAACAATCATATACAAAAGTATAATGAGTTTTTATTTAAGCAGAAAGATCATAAAGAAACTTCTATTTGTATTCTAAATGCTTCATGTTTGCTGCCACCACATATATAAACATATCTCCATACAAATATGGAAAAATGTTTGCCCTTTGTTGAATTTTCAAAAGCATTTTTGTAAGCAAACCAAACCTGAGACACTGAAAACACTGCGATCATGAGAAAAAAAGTCACATGATCAAATCACACACACATACACACATTCATCATTCATTCATTTTCTTTTCAGCTTAGTCCCTTTATTAATCCGGGGTCGCCACAGCGGAATGAACCGCCAACTTATCCAGCAAGTTTTTACACAGCGGATGCCTTTCCAGCCGCAACCCATCTCTGGGAAACATTCACACACACACTCATACACTACGGACAATTTAGCCTGTACCGCAATTTAGCCTGTACCGCATGTCTTTGGACTGCAGAAGGAAACCAGAGCACACGGAGGAAACCCACGTGAACACAGGGAGAACATGCAAACTCCACACAGAAACGCCAACTGAGCCGAGGCTCGAACCAGCGACCTTTTTGCTGTAAGGCGACAGCACTACCCCCTGCGCCACTGCTTCGCCCCACACACACACATATAAATATAAATTATATATTATCATAATTTTTTTTTTGTTAAACACAAAACTATATCGCATTATATAGTACAATATATAGCAAAAAACTATATTGCATTCTTTGAATAACTCACCATTCCACATTCATAAACTCACTAATACTGATTGTTACTTTCATATGGCACTTGGGGAGTGTTAATTTTAGGTCCTTGCTTTCAGGCCTTGTAAAGCAGCCTCCACTTTCCTCTTTTTCACAGACACGCTCAGTCCATAACTTACTTTCTAAACAGGAAATGAGATGATACTGAGCATATGACCATTCCAAAAGCAACATAAACCATTCTCTAAGGCTCTGTATATATATATATGTGTGTGTGTGTGTGTGTGTGTGTGTGTGTGTGTGTGTGTGTTCAGATCCCAGTGTTTGTTGTTTTAAGAAGAGGTCAAGCTAGGGGTCCATACAGGTTTGAAACAATCACTTCAGTCTAGGTAGGGTCGATGCAGCGAACGGGACACCAAAAAAAGTTTCCAGAGTAATTTAATCCCTCCTGAAATGACTCTGAACTAAAAGCACTCATTTGACCCTGAAGAAAAAACACAAGAATAGAGAACGTAACTGAACTGAAAAGCTGAGCGATAGTCACTGATAGTGAGAAAAAAAAAACATATTTAACATGGGTCAAGTAGTGTTCACGATATAAGACCAACAGCAAAAAAAAGATTGTTGGAACAAAGGTTATCAAGGGTTGCCAGCTGCGGTTAGGTTGTTACTGTTAGTTACAAGATGTATAAAGGTTGTGCTGGGTGGTTACTAGAGTGTGTTTGGTGGTTGCTAGGTAGTCCTGGATAATTGCTAAAGTTGTTGTTAAGTTCTGGGGGGTTGCTATACTAAACAACAACATAACTTGTGGCTGAACTATCATAGTACGATGCATCGTTTGGGAAAAGAATGATGTAGTGACGAGTGTTTCCCAAAACCCCTAGTTTCTCTGTCGCAGATCCATCATCTGAAACACGTTAGTTATAACATTAAATGCCCATAATGATGCTCTAAATGGGGTGGACTAACTACTTCTTTAGAGAAAACCCCCATAAATTTTGTGCATATTATATTACTTTACACACACACGCATTTAAAAAAAATCAAATATTAGTTTTGGTAAAAACATGCATTAATTTAAAATATGTAAACGACACATATAGGACCTAAATATGTTTCCTTTACAAATATTATTGACAATATTCCATTAAAAATCACTGAGCTAACACGTATTCTAATCTCATATATAAAAATCATGCAAGTCGCTAATAGTTGTAGGCCTAATTTACAGTAGGCTATTTATTAAGAAAAAAAAATCCTACTTAATAATAGCAATAATAATAATAATTATTATTATTATTAAGTAGGATACTGTTTATTTATTTAATTTATTTTTTGAAAATTCAAAAAATGTTCTAACTAACAGGCCCATGTCATAAACAGATAAATTTCTTGTTAAACAACCTACTATAAATTAAAACCATTATATTTATTTGTTTTCAGAAGCTTTGGAGACGTAAAATAGCCTTAATTCTGCTTTTAAATAAAAGGTCACCTATAGCTTTCCTCATAAGTAGGCCCACACGGAATCTGCAAACAGAAATCAGCAGGTTTTTAGCCTATCATTGAGTCTAATTTTTGTTCTTGTGTAAATGTGTGTTAATTTATATTAATTAAGTGTTTAAATTAATTTCAGTAATAATATTGACTAATATAAAAATGTTCATTTGATTTATTTACAATACAGTTTGTAAAGTGATATTTTCTCTCTTTTAGTAGTTTTATTATATGAAAGACTTGCTTTGTTTACTAAATAAGTGGATCTAAATGGATTTTTATTGTAAACATTAAATACAATTAAGCTATTCTTTTTCATTTCAAATATTCAGATTTTAGTTATGATACACCCAAAATTATATCCGCATAAATCCGCAGATTTTTTACTAAATTTTATGCAGAAATAGCAAAAAATATCCGCAGATTCTGTCTGGCCCTAGTCATGAGCCACGGCTGTGTTAAAAATGGCATACATAGTTTTGAAAGTGCACTACGAAGGGAACACAATTGTCAATATGAAGATTTGTTAAACTGAACTGTAAAAATACTTTGAAAGCACATTACATCTAAGAGAGATGACTTTAATGTTTTTTTTTTAATCATTCCAAGTTTAAATGTTGGACTCTTCTAAAGGAATAGGGCATAGGGGAATAACTGGCAATAGAACACAGCCAGGAGCTCTGTTTCTAACTACAGCTCCAGAGGTGTAGTTGCAAGCGTACAAGTTTGCGTTGCAGTCTGCGAATGTTTGTTGGATCAACAGATTTGGGAAATGCCAAATCAACAAACTATGTTTGTAATGACAGAACTTGCGACCTTAGTTAGCTAACGATGGTTTTCAGAAACACACCCCTGTTTTGAACTATTGCTAAAAAGAATCCAGGTGGTTGCTATTGTATGCTGGACTGTGCTATGGAGTTGTTTTAAAGGGCACCTATTGTAAAAAATCTTCTTTTCAAGCTGTTTGGACAGATCTGTGTGTTGGTATAGTGTATAGACCATCATACTGGGGTGATATGAACACACCCAGTCCTTTTTTTTCAATTTCACTACAAAAAAAAGGGTCGGCCAATTGGAGCTGTTTTGAAATCGATCGCACCATTACGTAGGTGTGCGATTCCCCCCGCCCACCGAATTGATTGACAGCTGCGAGTATTAACATATCCTGAGTTTGCCGTTTCCGCCATTATCAGCGTGAACGTCGAAGCGATGCCACCGAGAGAACACCCTTGTGCTATTTTAGGATGTAAGGCTCAGCACAAGAGCCTTCACCGTCTTCCTGCAAATGAGCAACAGAGGCTTAAGTGGCTGAGTTTTATCTTTGAAGACAAGGTGCCTGAAAATGTACCAAAACTGTTGTATGTTTGCGCTAACCACTTTAGCGTAGACTGCCTCGAGAACGCGGGACAATACAACTCCGGATTCGCGAGTAAATTGTTTTTGAAAACTGGATCAGTTCCTACAATACGTGATCCTGCCTCACTTCAAGTAAGTATTACATTTTATGTACTTCTAGCCTTAGCATTCTAATTATGATAAGCCTATGAATAGCATCTGCGGCTAAAGTAGCTTCGGATGTTTGTTTGCAAGTGTTTACCTCTTATTGTGCTTTTCAAAAACAGTCTAAATACTCGAAGCTGCAAATGGTAGTGTGTACATGAAGGGGGTTTAGCCATTAGAAACAGAAACCGTAGAAAAATAGCAACATTGTAAAAAGCAGTACCACTGGCTAACGTTACAGCTAAAGTTTGTTGTTGTTAAATGTTTGTTGTACTGTAATGGTAAGCCGAAATGAATAGCATCTAAAAGTTAAAAGCAGCCAAAGTTGCTTCGGATGTTTGTTTGCATGTGTTCACTGCTATTATGCTTTTCTAAAACAATCTAAATAATCGAAGCTATAAGTGGTAGTGTGTACAAGAAGGGCTTTTAGCCATTAGAAACAGAAACCGTAGAAAAATATAAACATTGTAATAAAGCAGTAACCAGTACTGGCTACAGCTAAAGTTTGTTGTTTATGTGGGATGTTTGTTGTAATGTGTATACTGTAATGTTAAGCAGAAATGAATAGCATCTGCGGCTAAAGCTACTTCGGATGTTTGCGCGTTTACAGCTATTGTGCTTTTCTAAAACAGTCTAAATACTCGAAGCTTTAATTGTTAATGTGTCCATAAAGGGGTTTTAGCCATCAGAAACAGAAACGGTAGAAAAAATTAAACATTGTAATAAAGCATTACCACTGACTAAGTTACAGCTAAAGTTTGTTTTGTATGTGGGATGTTTGTTGAAATTTTTTCACTGTACTTGCACGTGGTCTGCAGTTGTTTACAATAAGATCGGTATGTTTTAATCAAATAAAGGTCATTTTAAAAAAAATTATGTTTTCTTACAAAGGCCACGACGTCGACAAAGAGCAACAAGGTGGATGTTTGTTGCCAGACAGAACCATTTCACACATCTTTACACAGTGTTGGCACCCAGTTGTCTTTTAGGACGCTTCAGGCTAAACGCAGGAGTACAAGTAAGTTAAAATTTCTCAGTTTATTTTAAGTTGCTGCATTAGAAACGTGTTTTATTATCTTCATAAACGTGCAATGTGATTAATCATAAAATTACACTATAGGTGTCCAGACAACAGTATCCAGTTTTGAACTGACTGTACCATCAGCATCCTCTACTGCGTTTATGACTTCGACACCCCTCAAACCTTCACTAAAAAGACCTCGTCTGGAGCTGGAGGAGGAGAAGGAGGAAGAAGAAGCCGAAGAGACTTTGACAGAGTCAAAAATTATAGCCCAAGACTCGGATGTGAGATTTGACCCTGCAGAGGAATGCACATCTGCAACTGAACCAACAGACTTGTCGTGAGTTTATGCATTATGTAAATTATTTGAAAGATTGTGTATTGTCGTCATAACATTCATCATCATTTTTTTTTTTATTATGTACATGTGTATATTTATTTTTACAGAATCCAAGAATGCCCAGTTCATAACATTGCCAAGTTCATTGTCTATGAAACATGCCTCATGGAGCTCTTCAGTGACTGCCCAGTGTGTCAAAGGAGATGTGATGTAAAGTCACAAAGGCTTGGGACATTTCTGAGCGTACAGCAAGTCTGCCCACACTGCGAGTTTGTAAGAAAATGGAACAGTCAGCCAATTATTGGTAGTACTCCAGCTAGCAACCTGCATCTTTCTGCTGCAGTCTACTTGAGTGGTGCATCATTTTTTGTAGTTGAAAAGGTAATTATCTATCAAAATTTATCACATTTCTTTTAGAAACATAATATAAATTTTGTCACAGGGTGCATGCACATTGTACTAAAAATTCTCCTCTCTGTTGTCAGGTATTTGCTGCCATGAAACTACACATTTTTAAATATGATTCATTTCGTTGTCATGCAAGACTTTGCATTGAACCTGCTATTGTCCACAAGTGGAGAAATTGGCAGAGTGAAATGCTAGAACAGCTCAGTCGAAGAGAGAATGTGATTGTTGGAGGAGATAAGAGGGCTGACTCCCCAGGTATTTAGTCAAAAGATTTAATTTCTAATTCAATACAGTCTAATAAAAAAAATAAATATGAAATACATTACAATTATTCCAAAAATGTGTTTGAAATAATTATGTACGGTTTGTTCTTGAAGGTCACTCGGCCAAGTATGGGAGTTATACAATGATGGACCTTGCAACTAACACAGTGGTCGACCTAAAGTTAGTCCAGGTAATACAGAAAAGTGTTATGTGAACTAGCATAATTTTTTGGATGGAAAATGTGTGATTTTTTTTATATATATATATTTTTTCCTTATTTAAAATTTTATAGAGTAATGAGGTGGGCGGCAGTTACCATATGGAAAAAGAAGGCCTAAAGAGAAGCCTAGACCTGTTGGATGCCCGCGGTGTTCGTCTGGAATGCATCATCACAGACCGACATCCTCAAATACAGAAATATCTCAGGGATCGAAATGTCACTCAGTTTTACGATGTGTGGCATATCGAGAAAGGTATGTAATGTAGCAGTTATTAATTTACTTAAGATTAAATTGCTATTTACAGTTCTTACATGTTTATTATTATTTTTGTGTTGATGTCTTTTTTTTTCTTTAATTTCCAGGAATTTCCAAAAAACTGGACAAGATATGCCAGATAAAGGGGTGTGAGAAGTTGCGTAAATGGTTGCGTAGCATCAAAAACCACATCTACTGGACTGCTGCATCATCCACAACAGGTCCTGAAAGAGTGGCAAAGTGGACCTCTATCTTAAACCATGTACATGAAGACCCCAATTTTCCGGCTTATCTGCATCCGCAACGGATAAGCAGAGACAAGAACAAATGGCTGTCGGCTGGTAAGTTGTATACAGACAAATAAAATATTCTTTGCGATTAAAACTAATGCAAAACAGAGCTTGTTTCTTTGTTCAGATTTGTTTTTGATTCAGACTCTAATACCTTAAATTTTTGCTTGTTTAGCAACGATGCCATTCTACAAGCTGGAGAAAGTTCTCGCTAACAAGAGAATATTGAAGGATGTGGCCAAGCTAAGTCCTCACCACCAGACGTCAACTGTTGAAGCTTTCCACAGCGTCCTACTGCGGTTTGCACCCAAAAATGTGGTATTCCCATTTCTGGGGATGCTATGCAGGTAAAGCCAATGATCAGAAATTAATATTTACAATACCATACAGTCTTGTCATGGTACGTCATTTACATTTTTCTTTTTGTTAGGTTGTACTTGGCTGCACTGCATTACAATGAAAATGCCGGGCGTCCCCAGGCCACATCAGCAACTGGTAAACCTATTTACAAGCTTGCCTTTCCAAAGGCAAAGAAAGGAGAGTATAGGGTCCGAAAAGTGAAGACGCAGCAAACTTTCGGTATGTATATAAATGTTTATAGTATTTTTAATAATTCAATAAATAAAAAAAATAATTGCACTTTACATTCACAATGACAACTCGCTACTCAAAATACAAAATTAAGTTACTAAAGAGATAACTGTTATATTGCACAGGTTATGTAAAAGAGCTGCTGGACCTCATCTTCAACCAAGTGTTTGTGGACCCATCACCCTATGTTGATGAAGTGTTGGGAATTCACATACCACCTGCTCTATCATCAGCCTGCGATCTACCTGAGATGGAGGAGGCTATCTCCAGCAGGGTGACCCGCTTCAATCAATAGCTATCCTAAAACCCACATAGCTGCCCTGCTCTTCAGGAAACTGTCTCCGAATCTTCAGCACCACACAGGCAGGAATCACAACACGGACTCTCCGCCCGAGGAAACCCCAACACCAGCTCGCAAAGCTCCGATAAGCCAAAAAGCGGCACTGTCTAACAGAGACATAATAATGAAACATTGTTTTAGAAATTGCACTACAATTTGAACTTGGGAGTTATCACATATACATTTTTATTTTTGATAAAATAACTAGCTTTAACAACATTTCAGAAGTAATATTTTGTTTATTCAACTGCCAATGTTTGATATGTTTATGTGTTTGTAGATATACTGTACTTTCTAATGTTCATGGACAATTGTATTTCATTCAACAAAGTGACAACTTGAAGTTTATATTTTATATTTGCACAAGGATACATTTTATATTTGCCAATCACATTTTAATTTATACTTCAATATAAAGTTTTTATATGACTAAGGAATTGAAGCATCTTTTCTGAAGTGTTGATGTTTCTATGCCATACTGATTTTTATATATTTTAAGAGTTTATATATTAATGTTTAGTGAAATTAAAATTATTTTTCAATAAAAAGTACATGCATTACTCAGCCTTTTATGAAGTCATTCAAATTGTCATCTCAGAAATAGCAGCAACAAAAAAGGTACGTATTTCATTTTTATTGACATTGAGGTAAAGTTGGTTTTTATATTCAGATATTCGGACATTCTCCTTAATAGTATAATTTCTGTAAAGTATTCTTTGCAAATTCAAAATAGGGAAATCGTATTAGCAGCAAATGACAAAGTACAACATTGTTTACAGTCAAGTAGATAGTGTTAATGTTGTTTACAAGTCATACTTGCATGCTAAATCCGATCGATTGTTTAAACTACCATGGTAAACAATACAGGGACTCCTGAATGTGCGGATATAAAACCAACTTTATCGCTATTTTATTGACTACACAGCGTTAATGTGCTTAAAAGGAAAGCGAGCATGCAGATCATGAACAAGGTAACCTGCTATTCTTTCTATTTATTTAAACTCACTTTTGCACTCCACGAAGTCGCAGGGGACCATAGTCTGCTTTGTATATATTCGATGCATTTTGCAAGGAATAAATATTGAAGCAAACGGGATCCATTCCTGGATGCTCCGTCATGCACGAGGGTTGCAATTCCAGTTGATCCATTCGTCTTCTAACCTTATTACACGACACAGTTATGCTGTTTATTATCTCATTCGATGTCTTTAGAGCAGCAACGTAAACTGGAAATTTACCTGCGGTATCTCCCAGCAGCATACATTTTCAGCCTCAGTTGGCATTTTTTCACAATTGCCACACGAGCACCTGCCAATATTTGTCAACGTCAATATTCATGAATTACGAATAAATCATACCAATGCAAAATTTATCTCTGTGGATATCTTTATGTCTTGTCTGTGTTTGACGTAACGCATGACGTTCGCGAACTTTATCAAACAAATTACGGATGGCGCATGCATAGTTACATAGCGGCTGAAAAAGTATACAAAAACATAAAATATTTTGTATGTACCACTCTGACACATTCTGGCACATTCGGATTATAGATTCCTCAACAGTCGACTCTGCTTGATCTGTGTCCGAGTCTGTGTCAAATATGTAGGGTTGAATTGTGTTCCTCTCACTCATGATGACTCTTACTGTCTGCCTCTGTGACGCGGTGCACAAAGCAGACGCGCTCTTGGCTCCGCCCCCTTGTTACGTTGGGCGGGCAGTCAAAACTCATTATCATGTTAAACAACACACCCCAAAACAGCAACCCGTGTACACGCCTCTAAATTTACACTTTTTAACACAGCATAATAACAATATCTGAATTGCGTTTTGATCTGAACCTACATTGGCACACTCAGAAGAACCATAATATTACTATTAAATCTCAAAAAAGGGCTAAAATATGTGCCCTTTAAAGGTTGCAATTTTAAAAAAAAAAATTGCTAGGTTTTTTTTTTGCAAGGGTGTGTTGAGTGGTCTCTAAGGAGTTTCAAGGTGGTTTATAAAGTGTTCGGGGTGGTTAATAAATAGGTACTATGTATGTGGTTAATATAGTGTTATAAGTGCTAAGGTGTTCTAGAAAGTTACTTTAGGTTATAGACGTAATTTTGGTTGAATTGAGGTTGTAGGCAAATGTAAAGAGAAAAAGGGAGAAATCCTCCAGCTCATTCAGGCTAGTTTGGAATGACATGGAAGTTTGGTGATCCCAGCTGAAAGCTTTAAGAGAGGGAGTTGTTGAAAAGTGACTGGGCGTCTACAGGGAATAGAGGTATGAAAATTGATGTGAGGGGGAGGGGTAAAGACACACAGATGGATATACATCTGAACACGCACTCAAGAGTCCAATGTTTACATTTTTCCACACCTGCCAATGGAGGATGAACATTTAGCAACCATATATATTTCTCACCAGCCATTAAACTGTGATTTTGCATTATTTTCTTAGGAATATTTAGTAAAGCTGCTAAGAAAACAACAACAATACTGCACTCTACTGTATATACATACACTGTAAAAATGCTGGGTTCCACACAATCCATTTGTGTTGAGACAACATAAAGGAATTATGTTAACTCATTAGATTTGACAAATTTAAGTGGATTGAACATAAAACAATGAAGTTGTCCCAGTCAAAAAAAACAGCAAACACCATTTTTTGAGTGTGTTTTTTTGTCGAAATAAAATGGGGAAAGAGACAGAAATAGCTGGATGTTAAATTGTGGAACAAACTGCACAGAGAATGAAGGATACTGCAAGTTTTCCACAAATCTGCACATCTTGTCTGCTCTTAGAGTGACGGATTCAAGTCTCAACATGCATGTCCATCTGGTTAGTGTGCGAGTATTTTTGTTTTAAAGATTTACTCAACTCAGCAATATATAACCTTGTCATTTAAGGCATACTGTATAAAAATATATATATCTGTTAATTAGCAGTTTCCGCATTTTGTGAATCACAAAAGCGTTTGTCATTTATTTACGGTTGTGAATTGTATTATGGGACCTCAATCTCTGCTCTGTTGACTTTTGCTGTTGAAAATTCAACTCTAGTTTAACAAAGTGACTTTTATTGACATTTTAGGAGGTTTTTTTTTTACTTTTTTAAAAAAAATATTTACAGTGACAGAACAGTGGTATAGGTGTCCATTACTAAAGTTTTAAGAGTTCACACTTAGCTGATGATTAATTATCAAGCTTGTTTGGCATGCCAGGAGAGAGCCCTGAGTTCATGAGATCCTCGAGCCCGGGGCTCGCTCCCATTTGCAAGGCGAGAGGGGACTTTGAGCTCAGGTAGATCTGGAGAACTCCCCTGCTGTAGTAGCTAATGTACACATAGTGGTTGCTCTTAAGACATAACTACTTACTAGGTGCAGGTCAATTGTGTCAATTTGGATTAGTCAATTAACTTAAGTTGCATGTTTTTGGACAGTGGGAGAAAACCGGGGAACCCGAGGGAAACCCAAATAAGAACGTGTAAACTTCATTCAGAAACGTCAGCTGGCTTGGTAAGGACTAGAACCAGTGACGTTCTTGCTGTGAGGCAACAGTGCTAATCACTAAGCCACCGTGCCACCAATTTAGGAAAGGAGGAGGAGTAGGGGTGGAAGGGGGAATTCTTTAAAACAAAGATGGCTGTGATATGGAGCTTATTGACCTTATTCTAAAATGCGAAAGTGCGCCTGTTTTCGCGATTGTCTTAGAACTTCCGATTCAGTCGCCTTCGGGAGAAATGACAAGGAATAATAAACAGCAGAAAACGGTCAAACTACTTGCTCTACAAACAAATGTTTGCATGACTATATAGACCAAGTAGAAGAATATAATAAGAAAATATCAAATTGCAACATCCAGCAGCGTAATGAGCAGTTTTTATCGACAAAAAATGAGTGGAAGTGAATGAGACCGGAAGTCTCAAGCCAAAAAGATTCAAATGGCAGCGCCTGCTCGTCGGCGAAGAATAAGGTGAATAGGGTGTTTCTAGTGGCTTAGGAATCGTCTGATTGGTAAATCATGAATTGGATAATGCAAGACCAGCTGCAAGCAATCATAAGCACGTGATCCTCTTAAAATTAGTTTATAAATAAACTTCACAGAGCAGTTTTACAAATCAGAAGATAAATCACTGGAGATGGGGCAAAAGGTTTACCAATAATCTTTTGAACTAATTTGTTGATTTCTTTTCAGTATGTCTTAATCATGTCACAGTCCCAGAATACATGCATCACAGTACCAACATTGGATTTGCACCTTAAACTACATTGAGAAACATTAGGAACAATGATCATCTGGTGTTAAATAAGTTCTGTAAAAGAATTTAAAAATTTTGCTCGTGATCATTTTAGGAGTTTTAAATAATATAATGTATAATAAATCATATCTAGATAAAAAAAGTCTGTAAAATAACAGAAAACATACTGGCAGTTTATTACAGTGTTTTCGCACTGTAATATACAACACCAACCAATACAATACATCAGTTTAAACTATTTAAAATGTTATTGAAAGCCCTTTTTCAAACTTTTTAAGCTTAAAAGTTGTTGGAAGAATGATCAAGGTCCCATAATGCAATTTAAAAGCATGAATAATATCTACATCTACAAATTCAACATCTTTTAGGTCTATAAGAAACACACACTGGCCATGATGAATGTGGTGCATGAGTGTTAGTCATTACACTTTGACTCTTTGTGAACCTCTGATGCTGGAGCAGATAAGCACGTCATGCAGACGTGACACAATGAATGAGTGTTTAACACTCTCTGAAGCAGAAGGAGAGGAAAAGCTGTGTTTTTGTCTACAGCAGGGGTGGGCAACTCTAGTCCTGGAGGGCCACTGTTGTTCCACACACCTAAAAAATACAACCTGTGACTTTAGGATTGCTTGAAAATTACAGGCAAGCATGTTAGATTATAGATGGAGGTAATGTGAAGGATAATGGCTCTCTCAGATCATGGTTGCTCACCAGGGGTTTAAAAAAAAAGCCTGCTAGATGTGTAACAACAACAAGAGGAATGAATATACAGCTGAAGTCAAAACTTATTAGACCTCCCTTGATTTTTATTTTATTCTTCTTGTTTAAATATTTCCCAAATGATGTTTAACAAGGAATTTTTCACAGTATTTCCTATATAGTATTTTTTTTTCTTCTGGAGAAAGTCTTATTTGTAATATTTCGGCTAAAATAAAAGCAGTGTTTAATTTTTTAAAAATCATTTAAAGGGTCAAAATTATTAGCCTCCTTAAGCTGTATTTTTTTTTCCGATTGTCTACAGAACAAACCCGTTATACAATGACTTGCCTAATTATTACCATATTACCATTTACCATAACTTGTCTAATTAACCTAGTTAGGTCTTTAATGTCACTTTAAGCTGAATAGTAGTATCTTGAAAAAAATATCTAGTAAAATATTATGTGCACTCCCAGAAATAAAGGTACGCGAGCCGTCACTGGGGTGGTACCTTTACAAAAGGTACACATTTGTACTTGAAGGGTCCATATTGGTACCTCAAAATTATATATTAGTACCTACAAATTTTAAGAGGAACACTTTTGTACTTCTTAGGTACTAATATGTACCCTTGAGGTATTTATATGCACCCTTGAGGTATTAATATGGACCTTTTAAGTACATATTTGTACCTTTTGTAAAGGTACCACCCCAGTGACGGCATGTGTACCTTTATTTCTAAGAGTGTACTGTCATCATGGCAAAGATAAAAGAAATAAGTTATTAGAAATGAGTTATTAAAACTATTATGTTCAATTATGGCTATTATTAATTATTATAAACTATTATGGCTAATAATTCAGACTTCAACTGTATGAAGGTGATGCTATGTGAAATAATTTGAAATATTCTAAATGAAAGCTTGAGGTTTTAAAAACATACACATAGCAATTTTAAAGATGGGAGAACACTTTTTTAAGTAATGTAATGTGTATTTATATAGCTCATTATATTGTGTATGGCCATACACCCAAAGCCCTTTATAATCATTAGTGGGGTCTCTCCACACAGCCACCAGTGTGCAGCATCCACAGGACAACGGTGCCAGTGTGCTCATCACACACCAGCTATTGAAAAAAATTGGGAGGACATGATTGTAATGGCAGATTGAGGGACTTTGGCCATGACACCAGGGGATTTTTAATAACCACAAAGGGTCGGGATCTCGGTTTAACATCTCATCCTAAAGACGGCACCTACTGACAGAATGTTGACATCTTCACTTTTTACTGGAGTATTAGGACTCACACAGACCACAGGTTGAGCGCCCCCTGCTGGCCTCACTAACACCACTTCCAACATCAACCTAGCTTTCCCATGTGGTCTCCCATCCAGGTACTGACCAGGCTCAAGGCTGATTTATACTTCTGCGTCAAACGCCGGCGTATGCTACGACGCTGACGGATAGCTCTTCGCCAAGGCCGTCGGCCTTGCTGACGTGCACCTCTCAAAAAATCTAACTACACTTCGCAACGACGCATAGCGCAAGCTCTGTGATTGGTCAGCTTGGTAGCGCTGACTAGTCTGGGCGGGACCGAGAGCCGCGTGAATGGTGCGAGCCTGATGGAGTGATTGTTTACAAGTGTGGAGTCCCGTGAAGGAGCTCCGGATGGAAATTTTTGTTTTGTGTTTACCTCATAGTTAGAGTTGTTGCACGTCCGCCGGTTCCTGCCTCAAAATCAGCGAGTTTGAGCCACTTGTACATCCCGGAAGTGTTCAGGAAAAGCAAAACAGCAGAGGAGAAACTCGACACAGAGGAACATTTACACCTCACAGCCAACTAGCGTTTCGGAAGTCTTAATGCAGACCAGCAGAGACAGCGCGCAGAAGTATAAATGCACAGCTATGCGCGTTGCATGCGCTGTGGGTTACGCCGGTCACTTGACGCAGAAGTATAAACCAGGCTTCAGCCCTGCTTATCTTCAGTGAGTAGTCTTGGGCTGCAGGGTAATATGGCTGTGGCAAAAGCAATTGCAATGTATTCCCTAAAGAAACTCATTGGAAATAAAAGGAAACATCCTGTAAATCATGTGGAAAAAATGAAACGGAAAATAAATCAAAGAAAGGAAAGGCGTTTCTGAAGTTGAGAAGATAAGCATCTATGAGCTGTTGCATAATGAGTGAAATCTTATTTAACCACTTTCAATTTAATTTACAAAACTTACCAGGCCAGAGAAGAAAAGCAGAATGGCTTTGAATGGCTTTGTGTTCAAACTCGTGAGTAATCCACAAACAATAACCACTCTAAAAGATGTTTTTGGCTACTTATATGTCAAGACTTTCATACTCTAAAGAATAGGCTACTTTTTTAATCAAGCTGTAATTACTTGAATGCAATGCAATGTAAGCTCCAAATAAGCAACAGCTGTATGTATTGTATGCAAAGTCTATTGTTGATCAAGTTAATGGAGGTCTACTTTTCATTCTATATTTATGATACTCTCAATTGTGTGTGTGTTTAGGCTAAAAGCTGGAGCAATTAAGCGGGCCTTGGGAAGATTAACCTCACTAATGACTTAAGATAAGTCAGACAGTCTGGTGCCTTCAAACAACTGCTATGTGTGTGTGAGTGTGTCTGTCTGATAGAGAGAGATAGCATAAAGAGTATTATTAGTGGGACCAGGGGATAAAGCTAAAGCACAAATAACACAGACAAAAGTACTGTAAGATAGTGTTGTTTACCGTTACCTGGGCTTTTAAATCCACCCATGCTAGCTCCTCAAATGAAACCAAACATATGAAACTGTTTCAATGTTGATAAGAATCCTAAAAGTTTCAGCAGGAGATCTTAAAGGCATTCTTTCGGGAAGTCTATTTACTTGTTGTTAGTCATGAAATGTTTTCAAAGACTTCCAGTCAAAAGTCAACAGCTGCTAAAGGGCATGAATAAGTATGGAAACAATTATTTGAGCAAGAAAAAAAAAATCATTTAGTTCCCAGATGAAGCACAACAGTCAAGGAAATAATGAATAGTGTTTGTATGTGCGATTAGCATGGCTAATGAGGTTTTACGGAGATTAGAGGCTGCAGTGATGTGACTTCTGCTGACTTTTTTGTTGTGACCAGATGCACAAGGGAAATTTGCAATGCATTTGTGCGAGAGAGAGAGAGACAGACGCAGAAGTCATGCCTTAATGACCTCATTCAAAGCCAGCAATGAGTGACAGAGATGGTAATCCCAGCATGCCAGAACATCACCCCTAAAAACCACAGAGCGTTTTAGGAGAAAAATGCAGTTGGCTAACATTGTCTGTGTACTTAGGCATACTTCAAAATAAATAAATAAATAAATAAATTAACATAATTTTGAATACAAAGTTGTTTTTGAGTTTGTTTCGGCAGTTTGAAACAGTTCACCAAAGCTAACTTTTGTGAGAGTTAATTTTGGTTCTTACTGTGCGTTCACACCTTAGGTGGCGAAAGTTCGCTCTGGCCGGTCTGGTGACAATGCTGTCTGCCTTCACAGCCTCAGCGGCGAGAGCATCAAAATTCGCTACACTGATCTTGTTTTTAAAGGGGCTGTTGCAGCATATCAGCAAATCACGTACATTACCGCATATAAACATGCATTCTAGCGTAAAAACAAAGCACACTTTTCATCAACTAAATTTAACAATGGAAGATTAAATTGTGTTTGGTGTGGCTTTGCTCCACGTATCCAATATGAGTCCATATGTCTGTAATATTCAGAAGTCATTATAGTTAGCATGAGATTCCCGCATTTTTCATTCATTAATTCATTTTCTTTTTGGCTTAGTTTCTTTAATAATCTGGGGTCGCCACAGCGGAATGAACTGCCAACTTATCCAGCACGTTTTTACGCAGCGGATGCTCTTCCGGCTGCAATCCATCTCAGGGAAACATCCATACCCACTCATACACTACGGACAATTTATCCTACCCAATTCACCTATACCGCATGTCTTTGGATTGTGGGGTAAACAGGAGCAACCGGAGGAAACCCACACAAACGCAGGGAGAACATGCAAACTCCACACAGAAACGCCAACTGACCCAGCCGAGGCTCGAACCAGTGACCTTCTTGCTGTGAGGCGACAGCACTACCTACTGAGCCACTGCGTTGCCATTAAACAGTAAACAAGAATAACCTGTAATATGTCTCGTATACAGTATGAAGTGACACTTTTAGGTACACTACTTGTTACTTTAATTTCCCAAACAGTAATTTTCGGGCAAAAGTATTAGTATCAAATCAGTATCTCCAATACTCGTCTTAATTTTACTTGGTATCGTATCGGATAGGAAACCAGTGGTATCTCACATCATTAGAGCGTAGTGAATGTGAGTGTAAAAAAATTATTTGTTGGACTATCTTATTTCCTTAAATATTAAAAGAAAAACTCCACGATGATGTTATAAAGGTATTCAGAAATAGGAAGAAAACAGAGTGTAAGCCAGAGAGAATAATGTCAAATTTACTATCCTGTCCAATAGACGCTGCATTAGAAACACCTCGCACAAGCCGTAATCCGTTGTTTGTAATTTGAAGCAAAGATGATATAATGCATGCAGTACATATAGACATATAAATGTTCATATGTTTTTAAAAAAAGTCTTAAATATTAAAAACATTCAAGGATTTAAGAAGCTGATGACTGTTAAATGTGTCATAACAGGCTTGTGAAAAGGGTCCATTGTTATTATTGTAATATTTAATAATATTGTGATAATTATGATTTGGGAAATCATACCGCTCCGGATAACTCGAAACAGTGACCACTAGTCTCTCCTCCATCTTTATAAGTCCCAGTAGTCAACAGAAACCCCGCCTTTGCTTTAATTTGATTGGACAATGAAAGCTTAGAGTTGACTTTTTTTAAACTGCAGGCGCACAGAGCGCAACAGCAAAAACGTAAGGCATAGCATTTGGTGAAAACGTTTGCAAAACGCTCACGGGCATCACGGCCAATAGTAAATCATTCAAACAAGATGCCTCTCATCGCAAAAAGCGTTTATAGTTAAACAGGAAAAAAGTATCCAACACAACAACACCAGGATGTTGAGCAGCATGAATACTCTGGAGTTAGGAAGAGCAGAGCTGGTACAGATGTATTAGCACCTGTAGCATCACTCGTGAAAGACTCTGAGGGTTTCACACACCAGTTGAAAAGCACAACTGCATTGCGGCACAGCTGATGAAGTGTGTCCGTCCATGGCAAATATAAAGCAATGTGACGTGCCACAGAAACTAAAGAAACTGTTCATCTCTCTCGTTCATTTTGAACAAATCATTAATGTGACTTCAGATTGATGAGTCCTCTTAAGGGGTGATTCGTTCATTTGCGCATGCGCACATTTGTGTAGTTGGAGTAGAAGATTAGTTCATTTTTCAAGTCTTCTATTGGGATTGAGTCATTTGTTTATTACGTAAAAGACAGAAGCCATTCATATGTAGTTGGAGCCGGAAAAAGATTTGATTCGTTTATTTCTTGAATCTTCTGTTTTGAGTTGTCTTTTTACATGCTGTCACGAGATAAACAAACTACTTCAAAACCCAAAGACTCGAATGCTGAACTAATCATGGGTCCTTTTGGCTCAGACTGTGTGCATTGGTTAAGCTTAAATGAGACTGTCAGTGTCACATGAACAAACGACTCGAATTTGAAGACCTGTCAGAAGAGGTGAGCTGACATAATCCTAGCTATAAGATCAGATAAACAATGAATGATCATTTTCTCTTTCTTATACTGTAGCATTCTAGTTATGACGTGTTTGTAGTGCAATCAACATTTGGGCTACTTGTAGATGAGTTTGGAAGCAACTCGTAACATTTTATTAATATTTTGGCAAATTGAATGAAACGCATCAAAAAAAGATTTGTTCATCTCACTGAACGAGACTCAGTTCAGAGTCAGTAAAATGATTCGAACTTCCCATTACTATTGTTTAGCAGTGCTAAAGCAGCACAACACACTTAAAACCCTGCTTACTTCTGTGCAGTGATGTCGGAGTGTTTGAAAACAGTGTATACCCTCACTCAGCCTTTTCCAAATTAATTTGCCTTCAAACAAAGACTTAACTTAAATTGCCCTTAACTTAAAGTCACTTATAAGTGATTCAAAATAACGCTTAAAAACAGAAACCTGCTGTTTGTTTGTGATGCTCACATCGCCTTAGTGCAGTCCAAGAAGAGGAATGCAGAAGATAATATCTGTGCAGCCTTCCATAGAGCTTCACCACACACACACACAAAACATGATCTGAGAGAACAGATGCTGAGTTTTATTACCATGCTAACATGATGAGATGAACCAGTGACACAACAATAAAGTTTAAAGCTGATACTAGGCAAAGGAAATGTTCGTAATAAAGTTTGACATGTTTGTGTAGAGAACAAACAACAGAATAAAAGAAAAAAACAAGGCTCGGTCAGAGACCCAGAGTGTTGTGTTTGTACTGACGCAGATGATATGCTTGAAAAGGGAAGTTGTCTTGCTCACTGTCTGGCTGATTCTGAGTAATAATTCATACTATAAAATACAAATAAATAGTTTTATATTTGTCAGGGTCATCAGCCATCCAGGCCTGTGCAGATCGCTAATGGACTACAAATCTGCTGGTATATGGACTACAAGTTTCAGTCATGCACCACACACACACACCTGTTCCAGATAACGATTAATTACACTCACACATACCTGTGAGCTGCTCAAAGACTGATTAGGTGGACTTTAAATACAGCGCGTGCACACACACACACCTCAGTGCTGAGTCTTGTAAACAGTTTTGTAAACATTACGACGTGTTTTCCTTTTCTTGCTTTGCCGTGTTTTTGACCCTCGCCTTGTTTGTTTATGTTGTCTGCTGCCAGTACTGACCTATCGCCTGAGTATTTGACTACGACTATGGATTTGCTCTAATATCCCTAACATGTCTCTTATCTAGCAAAATGATCAGTCACTTTAATGCCGTGTTTACACTAGACGTGGCAATTGCGGGTAAATCGAGATATTCACCCGTAAATAAACGTGTGAACATTTTGAGTATACTTGCTTCAGTCACGCATCAAATTCACTTCACAACAGACACAGATTCGCATGATGGGCAGGGCCTCTATCTGCCCGATGACTCTAGCTTCGTTGCTAATTGGCTAATATGGATTTTATTGAGAGAATAGCTGTGTCAATGTGCTTTATGAAGGCTGAAAAACAGCACTGATTCATTTGGAGCCGTGTCTGAGTCTACTAGATCCATTCAGAGGTGCACCCAGCTCTGTGAGTTCATAAACTCCTCAAGAAACTATACCTGGATGATTTCAGCAGTGCTTCTGACTGAGCGGAGCTCAGTTTAATGAACTGTTGTCAGTGTCGGCAGGAGGATTTATCCCGGAACACCAACAACAGGCGCTACGTCATAATTCTGCCTCCACAAGAGCAAGCTAATGATTGGTTAACACAGCACAAATGTACACTGAAGTTCAGATTTTCGAACTCGAGTGATTCGCACAAAACATGCAATACTTGCGTCGATCGCGGAAAACGCTCAACTCGCAACACTTCATTTGCGCAAGACGCATAATATGTGCCACCTCATTCACGCGTAGCGTAGCGCACCGCACCGCACTGCAGGATGTATATTCATACCTTTGCATTGGCTTAACATGTAAATCACTCTTCCGCGTCTGGTGTGAACGTAGCATAAAAAGAAATATACATTTTTTAACCATAAACGCTTTGTCTGGCTCTGTGCGGCAACTTTTCAAAGTGTGAACATTACAAAAGAGGTGGTCCTGAATTAAACCTTTTTTAAAGCTAACTATTCCTTTAATATGTTTTTCGTGAGATTATAATGTTACTAAATAATTGCTACATTTTTCAATAGCATGGTGATTTACATGGCACTCAAAAATGGTGTTAAAAAGATCGTTAAATGTAGCAGAATTGATTAGGTAATTTGTTGAGTTGATCTGTCTCTCTGTGGTGCACAAATGTTTAATTCGTCCTGCTGTGTTTGGAAACTTGGTGTCCACCAGGAGTGTGGGATGAGGACCAGAAACACTGCTGGAATGTAGCAGGAGTCTCAAAGGATAAATAAATAAATAAATAAATAAAAATCAAACAGTAAGGAGTTTAATGAAAACGCAAGGTAAAATGAGATCCAGCCCACTCTAATTATATCCTAATGAATGTTGTAGTGAAAACAATGCAAGAATGCGGCTTAACAGCAAATGGAAAACATTAAATCTCCAACAGAAAGGTTTAAACGAGGTTTAAATGATGGAAGTTTTACAAAGGCTTCAGATATCTTCATAAATGTATAGCCTTTGCTTGTGTTAACTGAGTAAACTGAGCCGTGCTGCAAATGAACTGTATACAGAGGTTCCTCATGGTTTAATATATTATCAGGATGTTAGCATTAATGTGCTTGCGTGCATGATAGAGCTATGAGCCAGACACGCATCTGGATTTCATTGAGTGATACAGCTATAATGTCTCTCTGGGGTATCTAGTCTGCTGTGGGAAGAGTTAAAACTGTTTGACAGACCGTCAATAGACTATTATAGAGACAAATCATTACTTTAATACTGATAATTGTTGAGTTAAGCCTGTATAGACAATATGAAAACCAGAGACAAACCCAATTTAAAGAATATATATTAAAGGGACAGTTTACATTAAAAAAAAACTTTTAAAAACTTTTATGAGTTTCTTTAACTTTCTGTTAAGCAAAAAATAAGATATTTCGCACAGTAAGAACAAAAATACTATGGAAGTCAATGGCTGTTTTCTCCAACATTCTTCAGCATATCTTCCTTCATGCTTAACAGAAGAAAGAAACTTGATTGGAACAGGTGGGCGATGAATAATTGCTGACAAAATTTAAATTTTTAGGTGAACTATTTATTATGGTGGCTTGAGAAAGACAACATACTGTTATACTACATCAGCTTATTCTTCATCTTCCGTCTTCTTCTTCTTAGACTATTAACTCACACCACCAATCCGCTAATCGCTGATGACCTTTCAACTTACTAGCCACACCCTAGCAACCACTTACGGCACCCTAGCAACTGTCCCATACTTCCATTATTAAAAGCTGCTATTGACTTTACCTTGGACATACTGATAACAAACCAATCCATACTAACAACATACTGATCCATATTAGCAACATGCTAACTCATACTAAATTCATCCAAATAACTTGCTAGTTTATACTAAAACATGCTAGCAACATGCTAATTAATACTAGAACCATGCTAATAACATGCTAATTTATACAAGAAACATGCTAGCAACATGTTAATTCATACTATAACCATGCTAATTTATGTTAGAAACTGCCTAGCAATTAATAAGAACACCTTAGCAACTGCTTAGGAACCCCCTAGCAACGCCTTAGCAATCGTCTAGCAACCACTCAGAACACCCTATACCTTTGCAATGACCTAGAACACCTTAGCAACCACCTAGCAATGTCTTAGCAACCACTCAGAACACCCTAGGAACCACCGAGCAACACCTTAGCAACTGCCAAGCAACATCTTAGCAACCACATAAAACACCATAGCAGTGCCTTAGCAATTTCTCAGAACATTACCTAGTAACAGCATAGGAAAACCTTAACAACTTCCTGGAAAACCCTAGGAACCACCTAGCAACGCCTTACTACCCGCCTAGGAAGAAACATGCTAATCCATACTAGAAACATGCTTACCTATATGTAGTTATAACTGTTTTAAACTTCTTGAACTAGATCAATTATTTAAACTTTAAAGCTACTTCAAACTTTCAGACTGGCCTTTTCTCAAGACACTATAAAGTTTGTCTATGAACTTTACTTTTCTAGTTTAATATAAGATAAGATATTACTTTGAACAGGATATTCATGAGTATAGAACATGATTAAATGTTTAATATGTTGACTAGTATGAGATATATCTAGGCCATTACTAAATGTATTCAGGACAATCTGGGCTTGTTTATGTAGTTCTTTGAGATGCTCCAGGTCAAATTTAAGTGTCTCAGTTCAGTGTGTATGATGGGAAGCATCCGAAAAATACCAAGATAAACACACCACAAGACCATAAAAGCTGCCAGTCACACAGGGAGTTGCCTCCCTAATGGTGTAAACTGCGACTGATGTTTGATGTCTTGGGTCACAGCTGCTCAGATACACATGCAGCAGCAGCACTGTAAGTAGCTAAACATCTAAACATCTTGAACGGTTAAATAAGTCCAGATGCTCCTGAATGAATTGTACATGACACAGAAAAGACACAGGAATTTCAGAGATGCTCACATTAATTTTCTCTCTGCTTGTCCGCCTACATGGAGGACTTGGACATGAAGTGCAAAAGTCTTCTCAACCACTTTTATGGTTTATTTACAGCCCTTTCCATCCAAATTAAGAGCAGTATAATGACTGTCCCAAAATATAGCAGAACAAAATAACAATATGTGGGAATTTGGAATGACATGTGGTGACATAAATAACAACACAACCTTAACTGTTCCTTCCTTTAAAGCAGGGGTTCTTTTTCACTGCGTGGCCCACTTCTTTCTCCAATCAATTTTCATGTGAAAAGGAAAGTGTCGTGAGCCGTATGTCAGCACCCGAGGCCATGAACCAGAACACTAGATCTAAGATGTGCCTTATCTGAACAGGTAAATGAAAGTTACAATGTGCACATTAAGTCCTCCTTCTCAATGGTTATAACGAATAATTATTAATTTCACCTTTAATGGACAGGCTAGTGCAAAATACAGACAGGGAAGTGTGGGGAGCAGAAAGAGGGGAAGGATCGGCAAAGGACCTCGAGCCAAGATTCAAACTCGGGTCACCGTTAACACTTCAGTGCTATGAGTCAGCTCTAATCACTTGGCTATTGGCGCTGACTATGACCAATAATTATGTTTATCATAATAATAAACCTGTCCGATGTCAAGCATTCAATTAGTTATGCTTTGGAATGTAAACATTTGGTAATGTTTACATTATATCATATATTGAACTGTACCAAAACCATGACCTACCACCGAGAATTGAACCGAACCTCGAGTCTGTATTGCACTACTAACTGACATTCATAGTAGGAAAAAAAATACTATGGAAGTCAATGACTACATTTACATGGACATCAGTAATCTAATTATTTGCCTTAATCTGAGTAAGACAGTATTATAATAATTAATAATTCTCAGCATAATCATTTTCCGGCATCACGGTGGCGCAGTGGGTAGCACGATCGCCTTACAGCAAGAAGGTTGCTGGTTTGAGCCTCGGTAGGGTCAGATGGCATTTCATTGTGGAATTTGCATGTTCTTCCTGTGTTTGCGTGGTTTTCCTCCGGGTGCTCCGGTTTCCCCCATAAGTCCAAAGACATGCAGTATAGGTGAATTGGGTAAGCTGAAATTGTCTGCAGTGTATGTGTGTTAATGAGTGTGTTTTTATGTTTCCCAGTGATGGTAGGGCATCCGCTGCGTAAAACATATGCTGGATAAGTTGGCGGTTCATTCCAGTCTGGCAACCTCAGATTAATAAAGGGACTAAGCCGAAAAGAAAATTAATGAATGTATCATTTCCCAGTCGCACCAAAAATGTGCTCTCTAGCTGGAAGCCATTCTCATCTTTTTTTCATCAAACTCCTTACAACTGCTGTCCTGACGCAAAATGTAGCGAAAATACTATGAAACAGTAATAGTTTGATTAAGGTGTTTAAATGTGTGTACTGCACTTCAATAATGCGACTAAAATAGGCATACTTCACATGACTTACTTCAATTTCTGTTTCAAGAGTTCCCACTTAGATATGCTTGGCGTTTATAGCAGGTTTGGCATGCTGTCCTGGGAGCAGGGCCAGCGCGTCCATAGAGGCAACATAGGCGGCAGCCTAGGGTGGCAGAATAGATAGGGCGGCGTCCCCCACTCTACCCTCACCACCTGCGCCCTCAGTTATATCCCTGACTAGGAGAGGGCGGTGTCCGCGAGACTACCCTCACCACCTGCGCCCTCAGTTCGTGTCTAGGGCGGCAGGATAGAGAGGGTGGCGTCCATGACACAACCCTCACCACCCACGCCCTCAGTTATATTCGTGACAATAGAGAGGGCGGTGTCTGCGACACTACCCTTACCACTCGAGCCCTCAGTTATATCCGCGTCTAGTGCGATAGAATAGAGAGGGCGGCGTGCCTGACACTACCCTAACCACCCGCACCCTCTGTTATATCTGCGTCTAGGGCGGCAGAATAGAGATGGTTGGGGTTGAGGGCGGCGTGACCGTCCTTTGCCTAGAGCGGCAGTTCAGCTTGCTCCGGCCCTGCCCGGGAGAGAACCCTGAGCTCGGAAATACTTGAGCCCAAGGCTCCTGCCCAGTCAATAAGCATATACGAGGATCCGAGATCAGGTAGGTCTCGAGAGCTCCCCCTTAGAAAAGGGAGGAAAAGCAGAAGATGGGGTGGAAGGGGGGATTCTTCCAAAACGAAGTTAGAGTAGGGAGAAAACGATTCATTTATAGTAAGTTGGATCACTCTGATTGGATTATTACTGATTACAGATACGAAGCCAGTTGTGCTCAATCATATCACATGCTCCTCTCGAAATCAGTTTGTGAAACTTCACTTAGTTCAATTATAACTTTCGTCAGCTTAACATAATCAAAAATGACCGTTTATATGGTAGACTCTTAATAACTGTCTTAATCGTATTAAAATCTGAGTATTGGTGTCCATGTAAATGTACCCAATGACAGAGATTTGCAGCATAAGTAAACAATGACAAAATTTTAATGTTTAGTGTGAACTGTCTCTTTAAACAACTTCTTTTGTGCTTTTTACATATTCAGTGATGGCTTTAGTATGCAATATTGCTGTCGTGCACATCATGGTATTGTAAAACGAGCATAATAGGAACCCTTTAATAACCAAAAGTAGCACAGTATGCCTATGCTACCATAGATGGCTGCTTACAAAGAAACTATAGAAACACTATTGTCAGCAGTGAAAAGACTGAACAAACCTTGAGTGCCTGTATGACAAAGTCTCTGGCCTCCAGCTCTCCTTCAAGAACACTGAAGAGCAGCAGCACATCTCTCTTACTCAGAGCCTCCACATTCAGCCTCGGCTCCTGGAAAAAAAAAAGAGAACAAATAATGCAAAGCAAATGAGTGGATGAAAAAATAAACTTCAACGCAATCAGGAATACTACTGACCATTTTAGCAATGGTCTGAAGCAAACTGAAGCAAAGCTATTTCAAAATTTAGAATAAACTGTTTGGAATACATGCAGTCAAAAAAAATAACATCCAAGCCTGCCTTTCCTTGCCATCTGCAGACCAAATGAGTGCATGAGTCTGCTGCGTTCTCAATGTGCTACAATGTGTTGCTTATTCAGTGCACAGTATAATTAAATAAACACTGCAAACCCACAGTAAACAGATGCACTTAATCTTTTTTTGGTATTCACTACAAGACAAAAGTCTTGTCGCCTATCCAAGTTTTAGGAACAAGAAATAATAATGTGACTTCTAGTTGATCATTAGGTGTCAGTAGTGGCTAAGAAAGGCAAATGCCTCTAGATTACGCTAATTTGACCAAAATAAAAT